>NC_092278.1:20939856-21052356 GCF_036320965.1 Panulirus ornatus
TACGGAGATTGGATCAGTCTGGTGTGTTTTATTGCGTATCTCACGTAACGGTGTGTTGAAGTGTACTGGTGTGTGTGTTGGAGATATTCCCGTGTGAACTGGGGGATATTGAGTGTATGTCTGTGTATATCTTAGTTGTCACTGAGGTTTATGTATACCGTATTAAGTAGTAAGTGTATATCTTAGTGGTTACTCATGTTTATGTATACTGTATTAAGTAATAAGTGTATATCTTAGTGGTTACTCATGTTTATGTATACTGTATTAAGTAGTAAGTGTATATCTTAGTGGTTACTCATGTTTATGTATACTGTATTCAGTAGAAGTGTATATCTTAGTGGACTGTATTAAGTAGTAAGTGTATATCTTAGTGGTTACTCATGTTTATGTATACTGTATTAAGTAATAAGTGTATATCTTAGTGGTTACTCAGGTTTATGTATACTGTATTAAGTAATAAGTTTATATCTTAGTGGTCACTCAGACTCGTGTATACTGTATTAAGTTATGTGTATTTGTGTATTGTATTATGTGTATTTGTGTATAATTTAATGGTTACTCAGACTTATGTATACTGTATTTAGTTTTCATGGGTGTATGAAAGTGTATTACTGTATCATAAGGTTTTTCTGAAGTTACCTGGTGTGTATCTGTATATTTGCCCAAAGATAGTGGCGTAAAGAAAAAATTTAAGACATTTTTTATACATATCACAACTTGAGAACAAATTAACGTGGGTGTAGACATCATGGGAAGCAAGCACACACACAGGCCACAGTATGGTGACCTGGGGTGACCTGGTCTGCCAGCCTGAGGTCACATTGTTAGATAAATTTTTACAACTTATACCCATTATCAGCTTATCAAAAATGACCCTAATGTAAATGGATTTTTTTCTTTCCAAAGGAACCTGTTATTTAACTGGATTCCTCAAAATGTACGTGTCACAAGTGGGAGATAGCAAGGAGATGATGGATGAACGTGCAGGAGAATGTTTGGCGTGCATGGGATGAAAAAAAAACAAAAGCGCGAAGTGGTATACAGGGGGCGACGTACTGTCATTGAAATGATGGAGGGCTTATGAAGTGGTCAGAGGGAATGTACAGAAAGGTTTGCAAGCCTTGGCTGTAGATAGGAAAGCTGTGGTTACTGTGCATTGTACATGAAAGACAGAGAGTGGATGAGAGCGAATGAGTCCGATTTTCGTCTGCTCCTGGCGCTACCTCGATAACGCGAGAAATAGTTAAGTATAGCAATACGATTTGATATATATGTCGATGTGTGTTTGTGTTTTCCACATGTAGTGTTTATTTCGATATTAACCTTTTTACTATTATTAAATGATTGCAGATATATAGTATATTGCTGTGGGATAATTGCTTCATATAAATATATGCAGACAACCTCTTCTTTTTTCTGAGGTTGTCCACAGACCTAAGTATAAAGTTCTCGTTTTCTGTACAGCGGCTCCTGTGGTTGTTCGAAGCCTTGTAAAGACAGAGTCCTGAGCTCTGAAGACCCAAACTTGACGGGTTCTAAGTTCTAAGTCTTT
Source organism: Panulirus ornatus (assembly GCF_036320965.1). Lineage (NCBI taxonomy): Eukaryota > Metazoa > Arthropoda > Malacostraca > Decapoda > Palinuridae > Panulirus > Panulirus ornatus. The sequence continues at coordinate 20,941,409 of NC_092278.1, forward strand.
TGTCTTAATTTCTGGAGGCCTTTGATGGTCAGGTCCTAAATTCTTGACACCATTGGGTCTTAGGTTCTTAAAAAATCATCAAAGGATACAACAGGCTGTTTGTATCGGTATAAGGTATAGAAAATGGTGTTGGGGTTCACAAACCTGTGAAATGAGGTTGACTCTCCTGGGAAAAACTTGGCCTGACTATTTTCCTAGTAGTTTAGACTAACATAACTACAGCAGATATGGATAGATGCACGATATAGAAAAAAAAAAATAGGTTTTCTTTGTAGTGGTCTTAAAACCTGTCCAGAGATGGCCAGAAAGGGCCCTTAGAGTAGTTTAGAAAAGGCCTTTTTTTTTTTTGTTAAAGTTAAGAGAAGCCCTTGGGGTCAGGTAGGATATACTGGTAAAAGGCTGTATACGTTAGGTCAAGGGAGACTTTAATAAAACGAGCTAGGTCATGAAAGTCGTTAGGTTAGCGTGGATTAGTTTAAGTAAGCCGTTTAAGGAGGTTAGGTGAGTTCTTAGTTGGGTTTGGGGGGGTAGGGGCTAGTTTTGGTTAGGTTAGGTTAGGTTAGGTTAGGAGTGGCCTATTAGATCAGGTTAGGTTAGGTTAGGAGTGGCCTGTTAGATCAGGTTAAGTTAGGTTAGGTTAGGTTAGGAGTGGCCTGTTAGCTCAGGTTAGGTTAGGTTAGGAGTGGCCTGTTAGCTCAGGTTAGGTTAGGTTAGGAGTGGCCTGTTAGATCAGGTTAGGTTAGGTTAGGAATGGCCTGTTAGATCAGGTTAGGTGGAGGGAGACTTTAGCTTACGCGAGTAAATACCTTCGTTAAGATGTGGTTTCTGTGTACCTCCAACCCAACCCACCCTCCTCCATTTTGGTTAGGTTAGGAAAGCCTCTCTCTGGACTGGCATTAGAACTATCTTACTATCTTTGGACTGGCTCTAGAGCTATCTTTAATCTCTCTCTCTCTCTCTCTCTCTCTCTCTCTCTCTCTCTCTCTCTCTCTCTCTCTCTCTCTCTCTCTCTCTCTCTCCCCAAAGCACTGTCTCTCCCTTGACTTTCATACCACCTCCACCCTTTGGTATCCACCCATCAGACCTCACCCTGTACTTACCCCCTCATTCCCTCTCACTTTCTCCCCCTCTCACGGTCACACACCGCTCTCACCATCGCCCGTTTTCTAACGTCCTTTCTCCTTAGCTTCTCACAACCTCCTCCCTGCGTCCTTCACCCTCCCTGAACCTCCTCACCATCATGGCATGAACGTGACTCACTCACCTCGTCCGTACGGTATCCGGCAAGTGGTGTCCGTCGGTTTGGCTTCAGCGAGGGGATCCGGTTCTTGAAGCGCGTGTCGTTCGGGAGCCGGCAGACGGAGTCGCTGTGTCTGTAGGAGATCCTCTCGCCCGTCTCGCTGCGGCGTCCTGAGTTCTTCTGGCTGGGGGAGATCCTTCACACGAGGTCAAGATCGTGGAGGCAACTTCTTCAGACTTGACTATCAGCGTCTAGTGACCTCCACCTTCTCCGGGACCACCAAGCCAACAGCGCCGAGATACGGCCAAGCGCCGTTTATATAGACAGGGGCAGGGGCGGAGCCTCGCGGGGCTCGGGGGTCCTTATTGGCTGTTATTACGTGACGTCACGTTTCATCCTCCACTCACGTTGGTCATATTTCTGGATGGCCCTCGCATGAACGGATGGTGTGAGATTAATAATCTTCTTTGACCATCGTGATGAATAATAAGTGTAATTACATATGAGCCACCTCAAAATACAAAAAACGGAACACAGGAGGATTGGTGATAAGAGGTTAATCATCGCCATATTGGTTCCATGTGTAACCTAGCGAAGCCGATAACCTCCTTGTAGAGATGAAGCCGACCGAACCATTTTGCCAAAGGATCGAAAGATTGTGACGAAAATTTTTTTGCCACGTGACGTGAGGCCCGGGGTGTGGGCGAGAAAGTTGACATGCCAATGAAAGTATATATATATATTTTTTTTTATTGTAAATTTATTTACTTTTTTTTCGAACTCAGTTTCCGTCTTAGATCCCTTTGATATATTTGTAGGACGTGTTGTGCAGGCGAATGATCCCAGTGACATGCATCGCGGAGGAGCGTTACCGCAGACTTGAAAATTCCATCATGTGAAAAAAAATAAATCCCCCCCCCCCTAACCTGGTGCATCCTTGCCAGAGGTCACCGGCGGCTAATTCTGTGGACACACCTGGGTGTATGGTAATTGGTCATTTTGTACAGGTATGTGAATTTATGCGTTTTTTTTTTCTTTTTTTTTTTTGGAAAGGCCCGTGTTATTATGTTTAATGTGTTTTTGTCCAACTGTGTATCAGTCTTTTCAATGATTTGCCTCTCTCTCTCTCTCTCTCTCTCTCTCTCTCTCTCTCTCTCTCTCTCTCTCTCTCTCTCTCTCTCTCTCTCCACGAAGAAAAAAATGGAACACGGTAAGTTCCCAAGTGCACTTTCGTGCAATGATCACATCGTCAGGGGAGACACAAGAATAGGATAGAAAACGTAGAACAGTCAGTAGTTGATATCGAAGTGAGAGACGTAGCTTAAGACGCCATTGGTGAACAAGCGTTATGTATATATATATATATATATATATATATATATATATATATATATATATATATATATATATATATATATTTTTTTTTTTTATACTTTGTCGCTGTCTCCCGCGTTTGCGAGGTAGCGCAAGGAAACAGACGAAAGAAATGGCCCAACCCCCCCATACACATGTACATACACACGTCCACACACGCAAATATACACACCTACACAGCTTTCCATGGTTCACCCCAGACGCTTCACATGCCTTGATTCAATCCACTGACAGCACGTCAACCCCTGTATACCACATCGCTCCAATTCACTCTATTCCTTGCCCTCCTTTCACCCTCCTGCATGTTCAGGCCCCGATCACACAAAATCCTTTTCACTCCATCTTTCCACCTCCAATTTGGTCTCCCTCTTCTCCTCGTTCCCTCCACCTCCGACACATATATCCTCTTGGTCAATCTTTCCTCACTCATTCTCTCCATGTGCCCAAACCATTTCAAAACACCCTCTTCTGCTCTCTCAACCACGCTCTTTTTATTTCCACACATCTCTCTTACCCTTACGTTACTTACTCGATCAAACCACCTCACACCACACATTGTCCTCAAACATCTCATTTCCAGCACATCCATCCTCCTGCGCACAACTCTATCCATAGCCCACGCCTCGCAACCATACAACATTGTTGGAACTACTATTCCTTCAAACATACCCATTTTTGCTTTCCGGGATAATGTTCTCGACTTCCACACATTTTTCAAGGCTCCCAAAATTTTCGCCCCCTCCCCCACCCTATGATCCACTTCCGCTTCCATGGTTCCATCCGCTGACAGATCCACTCCCAGATATCTAAAACACTTCACTTCCTCCAGTTTTTCACCATTCAAACTCACCTCCCAATTGACTTGACCCTCAACCCTACTGTACCTAATAACCTTGCTCTTATATATATATATATCTTTCATACTATTTACCATTTCCCGCAATAGCGAGGTAGCGTTAAGAACAGAGGACTGGGCCTTTGGGGGAATATCCTCACCTGGCCTCCTTCTCTGTTCCTTCTTTTGGAAAATTAAAAAAAAAACGAGAGGGGAGGATTTCCAGCCCCCCGCTCCCTTCCCTTTTAGTCGCCTTCTACGACACGCAGGGAATACGTGGGAAGTATTCTTTCTCCCCTATCCCCAGGGATAATATATATATATATATATATATATATATATATATATGTATGTATATAATAAGAGTGAAAATGATTTCGACCAACTCATGGAGTGGTTAGAGACGGGGTTCGATGGAGCTAGAGGAAAGATGAGTTCAATGATTGTCCAGTAGCTCTGACGGGTGGAGTCTGAAACGCGTTGGGAAAAGATGACAGAGACTAGCCAGTGAATGATCACATGCAAAGGAGGAATGTGAAGGATAAGCAACAGGTGCTGAAATTGAAGAGGTCTCGTATTATGATTCATCTGGACTCAGCATTGGCTTAGAAAAAAAGAAAAGAAGATGGGTTGTGTTTCCTGGAATATCGGTGGATCATTTTGTAATTTAGGAGGACGTAAAGGATATATACGATAGTATGTCTCGTGTACCTGGGTTGGAGTGGCATCCCGTAGGGTCTGATCCTGGTGCCCCACTGTTATCCCAGATCCGTGTAAACCATTGGCTGAGACTTGAACCTAACCTAAATACGTGTATCTGCAGATGATGCAGTACTAGTGAGATAAGTGATTAGGGAGTCCAGGATCAAGGAAACGTACAATGTGACCTTCACCAACCTTCAGCTGTAGGAAGAGACGTGGCTGATGAAATTCAGTCCGACTTGACGCAGATGATGGAGATGAGACGCAACGCCCTTAAGCATGGCTATGATTGATAACATGGTGTACATCTGTCTCAGAAGAGGACCTTCAGGCGTCGACACAACACCTCGGACTTCGTCAGTAGTAGTGTGATGAAGGCGGATACAGCGAGAAGAGGACCTTCAGGCGTCGACACAACACCTCGAACTTCGTCAGTAGTAGTGTGATGAAGACGGATACAGCGAGAAGAGGACCTTCAGGCGTCGACACAACACCTCGAACTTCGTCAGTAGTAGTGTGATGAAGGCGGATACAGCGTTGGGTGAGAGTCGCATTATGTACGTGGATGGACCAAGGCTCAGAAGGGGGCCCTTTTGACAGCTTGGATTAAGATAAGGACAGGGGGTCACCACCCTGATCGTCCCACCATCAGACGAATATAGACGCGCCCAAGACGGTCCAGCAGTGGTGGTGGAGAACAAAGACTGACCTCAAAATAATAAAATAAGAGGTGATACGTAGAGAGAGAGAGAGAGAGAGCCCTCGGGGCGTGTGCGCTCCAGGACGGAGGAGGGAAGATGTGGCCACATCCCTCTAGTGTGTCGCAGTCAGGTGGGCGACTCTGCTTGACTGACTGACTGACTTTGCTAATGAGCCGCTCCTGGAAGCGAACAGAAGAAAGATCGCTGAGAAAACTGGGCAGGAAAATGCGTTGTGAACACACACACACACGCACACACACACACACACACACACACACACACACACACACACACACACACACTGATAGGAAGATAAGAGGTGCTGATGAGTTTAGGAGAACCAGGACGCTGTACGTGGGAGTGACGGATCTACACCCCGCGAGGCCAGACCTCGTTGGGGAGAAGGAACGTAGGGGAGCCAAAGACACGCCCTCCTCCCACACTGGCTGGGAGACAGTGAGACATGCAAATTAGGTGTTTATTAAAGAGGGAAAGAACAAGGGAAGTAAGAAGGAATTTGGTGGGAGGGAATGTGCAAGGAACAGTTAGAATGGTGCGGGAAGCGGTATAACTCCCCAAGGGAGGAGGTTCAAGATCCTACGTTGGCCCCCAGGGAGGTTAGGAACCCATGGAGGATCAAGGTCCTTTCCTGAACCCATATGGAGGGTCAGGAACCCATGGAGGTTGAAGCCTCCAGACTGTGGCCATGAGAGAGGACCAGTGAACCAGCAGCACATGACTCACACTGGGTCCAGTCCGGACTCACACGTCCAGCACCCCGGCCATGACCCAGGTCATAACATGACCCAGTGGATGAGTCAGTGAGGAACAAGCCAGACGCGTCATTTAGACATTGCGAAAGATGTAATGGCCACACTGGAGATGTTTTATAGACGACATATTGGAGACATCTTCGAAGACATGCTGGATAGAGAGGAACCATTTGACATATTGGAGACATCTTCGAAGACATACTGGATAGAGAGGAACCATTTGACATATTGGAGACATCTTCGAAGACATACTGGATAGAGAGGAACCATTTGACATATTGGAGACATCTTCGAAGACATACTGGATAGAGAGGAACCATTTCCAAAAGGACCTCAAGTCCTGACATAGTCTTGAGACGCAACTGACTATTCAATGTTGTATTTTTTTTTCCCTGTAGTTAGTGTATTGTGTGGCTCTGTGGTGGTGGTGGGGGTGGTGGAGGAAACCAGCTTACCCTGTTATGCTGGGTGTGGTGTTGGCGATACTGGCTGTTGGTGATGGTTAAGAGTGTTGGAGACGATGTTTGTCGTGTTGTTGGAGATGATTCAGGTGGGGTTTGTGTTGTTGTTGGAGGATGATGTTCGTCGTGGTGTTGGAGGATGATGTTTGTAATGTTGTTGGAGGATGATGTTCGTCGTGGTGTTGGAGGATGATGTTTGTAGTGTTGTTGGAGGATGATGTCTGTAGTGTTGTTGGAGGATGATGTTCGTCGTGGTGTTGGAGGATGATGTCTGTAGTGTTGTTGGAGGATGATGTTCGTCGTGGTGTTGGAGGATGATGTCTGTAGTGTTGTTGGAGGATGATGTTCGTCGTGGTGTTGGAGGATGATGTCTGTAGTGTTGTTGGAGGATGATGTTCGTCGTGGTGTTGGAGGATGATGTTCTTCGTGTTGTTGTTGGAGGATGATGTTCGTCGTGGTGTTGGAGGATGATGTTCTTCGTGTTGTTGTTGGAGGATGATGTTCGTCGTGGTGTTGGAGGATGATGTTCGTCGTGGTGTTGGAGGATGATGTTCTTCGTGTTGTTGTTGGAGGATGATGTTCTTCGTGTTGTTGTTGGAGGATGATGTTTGTAATGTTGTTGGAGGATGATGTTCTTCGTGTTGTTGTTGGAGGATGATGTTTGTGTTGTTGTTGTTGTTGTTGTTGTTGTTTGTGGCACCGATGTTTACGGTGGTAGCTGGTCCATGTTGTTGCTGTCTCTGTCATTGTCAAGTGTTATTGTTTGAAGTACTGTGGTGAGCCAGGCCTCAGCTAAACCAAAGCTATGGCCAGGTTATGGCCTCTGCTAAACCATTCCCGTCGCTAAACCTTGAAAAACCACAGCTAAGCCCATTACCACAGCTGAATCATCTGCACTGCTGAACTGTGACCACAGTTAAACCATTGCCACAGCACATCTTGACCATCATCAGAGCTAAACCACTCCTACAGGTAAACCACAGCTTCAGCTAAACCACTGTCACACTAAAACCACTGCTCCAACACCCCAGCTAAACCACTGCTCCAGTACACCAATACCCCAGCTAAGACGACTGGCCAATCCCTCGTCCTTCCCCCCCCCCCCACACCCCATAGAACTGTGGGCATAGGCCTCCCCTCACACAGGCCTAGCTTCTCCCCCCCCCCCACCCACCCAGAGGTATAATCACTGACTGGCTAATCCCAAACAGCAAGGTTGGTATAACTAATCCGTGGGGGGGGGGGTGGGTGGGGGGGTTGTTGGATATCTTGCGACCAATCACACATGGTTCGGTTCCCCTTACTTAGCTATTCATGGGAACCCACTCTTTTTGTGTGTGTGTGTGTGTGTGTGTGTGTGTGTGTGTGTGTCTGTGTCACCCAGGGAGGTGAAGATAGCTCGAGGAATTGGTGGGCCAAGTGTGGGGGGGGAGGGAGGCAACCCCCACGCCATCACCCCACCTGCTCCTCTCCCCGCCTGGCCTGGGGTGTGGTGTGACCCCCCAGAGTCCGGGGGAGGGAGGAAAGGGAGAGATCGCCTCCCCTGAGATGCAGTGTGACCCCCCCCCAAGATTTAAGGGGGGGAAGGAAGGGTAGAGTACCCCCCCCCCCCCTGGCCTAAGCTGTGATATGACCCCAGATTCAGGGGAGAGATCGCCTACCCTGAGATGCAGTGTGACCCCCCCAAGATTTAAGGGGGGGAAGGAAGGGTAGAGTGCCTCCCCTGGCCTAAGCTGTGATATGACCCCAGATTCAGGGGGGGGGGAAGAAGGTACAGTACCCCCTGGCCAAAAGCTGTGATGTGACCCCAGATTGAGGGGGGGGGGGGAAGAAGGTACAGTACCCCCTGGCCAAAAGCTGTGATGTGACCCCAGATTAAGGGGTGGGGGAAGAAGGTACAGTACCCCCTGGCCAAAAACTGTGATATGACCCCAGATTCAGGGGAGGCAGGTACGATGGCACCTCAAATGTTACGCTGGAACACTCCCTCCCCCCCCCCCCACCTCTCCCCCCCTGAGTGACACTTCCCCAGGTCAGTACACACGTGGAAACCTCACCACATGGTACTGGTCATTATTACGTACACCTGTAAGGTCTCTACCTGTAGGGTGGAGGGTCTCTACCTGTAGGGTGGAGGGTTTCTACCTGTAGGGTGGATGGTCTCTACCTGTAGGGTGGAGGGCTCTACCTGTAGGGTGGATGGTCTCTACCTGTAGGGTGGATGATCTCTACCTGTAGGTTGGAGGGTCTCTACCTTTAGGTTGGAGGGTCTCTACCTGTAGGTTGGAGGGTCTCTACCTGTAGGGTGGAGGGTCTCCTACCTGTAGGATGGATGGTCTCTACCTGTAGGGTCGAGGGTCTCTACCTGTAGGGTGGATGGTCTCTACCTGTAGGATGGAGGGTCTCTACCTGTAGGGTGGATGGTCTCTACCTGTAGGGTGGAGGGTTTCTACCTGTAGGGTGGAGGGTCTCTACCTGTAGGGTGGAGGGTCTCTACCTGTAGGGGTACAGATCTGTACACAGTATAATTTGTATTATGTATATACATCATATAAATCCACTCCCTGTCGTATGTGCTTTTTACTGAATTATCTCATTAAAGAATATGTATAGATTTATACTTTTCAAGCTTGGTCTGTAAAGGAAGATTCGAACCAACGTACTCCACAAACGTTGACGAAGACCTTGAGAAAGACTTTAAAACGTTTTTTAAGGCAAACGTTCTACAAACGTTGGTCAGTGTCTCTAGGCAGATAGATGTCCAATTTATTTAAGACATGTGATTATTTGACCCCTTTTGACCTGTTGATAACCTGAGGGGGGGGGTATATTATCAACAAGGGGGCCCTTACACCCCCCCCCTTTTTTCCCCCCTCGTTAGTACTAAGGGGAGTAATGGGTCATACATACACCAGGGTAAGGGTCGAGTTGATGATTCGACGACTCGCGGTCGAGCGGGGGCGAAACTTTCGAAGCGTTTCGTTTATTTCGGGGTGATAAGCGCTCCTCATTAGCCGCTAATAATCTCCAGTGGGGCTATTAGTCTGGGGCTGGTCGAGACATTACCTGGCGTGGCATTAGCGGGTGTTGAACACGTTCATCCCCCAACACACACCCCATCCACTCCCTCTCTCCCTACACCTCCGTCGGTTCGGCTTCCCAGCGAATGAACCGCTTCGAAGCCGCATCTCGGAATAAGGTGTAGTGAACCACAGTAAACGGGATTGATAAATAGGGTTTTGATTGATCAATAACTCCCCCAACCTAATCATCCTTGAAGTATATTGCGTTATACGTGCGCGCGTGTGTGTGTGTGTGTGTGTGTGTGTCGAACGAGACAGCGAGCGAAGCGCTTCGGTTCCCGATGACGCGGATTCGAACCAGTGTCACGGCCTGGGGCCCTCCTCTCTTCTCCCCCGTGGCCGTGGTAAACAAACCAACAAAACACCCGGGGAAAATGAACTATAAAACAGGTTTAACTGCGGCAGCCGTTACGGGGGGGGGGGGGGGGGACACACACACACATAAACCGGCGCGGTCTTTTGGGTCGAAATTCATCTGGTATAGTGGTTCGAAAAAGAGCCGTTGATGGACTGGTGGTTTGGGAGGACAGAGACCTGACCCCCCCCCCCCTCCCTCACTCCCGGGGGGGAAGGAGGGGGGGGGACTCAAATACATTACTGTAATGATGTCAGGTGAGTGTTTTTGTTGTTGTTGTTGTTGTTGTTGTTGTTCAGGGGTTGAAATGATGGGATGTGGTTATGTTTATGTTTGGGTTGGGGGAGGCTTGGGTAGGAGGGAGGGAGTGAGGGAGTGTTGGTGGTGGGTGGTGAGGGCTGGTGGTGGTGGTGAAGGCGGGGTGGAGTGATGGAGATGATGATGATGGTGGTGGGGGGAGAGAGGGAGGGAGCTGAGGACGGAGCAAACGTTTCGGGAGACGCGAGCAAACGTTTTGGGAGACGCGAGCAAACGTTTAGGGAGACGCGAGCAAACGTTTAGGGAGACGCGAGAAAACGTTTCGGGAGACGCGAGCAAACGTTTTGGGAGACGCGAGCAAACGTTTCGGGAGACGCGAGCAAACGTTTAGGGAGACGCGAGCAAACGTTTCGGGAGACGCGAGCAAACGTTTTGGGAGACGCGAGCAAACGTTTCGGGAGACTCGAGCAAACGTTTCGGGAGACACGAGCAAACGTTTCGGGAGACGCGAGCAAACGTTTAGGGAGACTCGAGCAAACGTTTCGGGAGACGCGAGCAAACGTTTCGGGAGACGCGAGCAAACGTTTCGGGAGACGCGATCAAACGTTTAGGGAGACGCGAGAAAACGTTTAGGGAGACGCGGACTTAGAGATCTGGCTGGAGTTGGGGACCCACATGGTAGTGTTGTCTGTGGCCTGACGTACACACACGACCATCTGGGGCGATGCTGAAGGGTAAAGTGGCTCCTTGGAAAGTCGAGGACCCTGGTTCGACACCAGAGGGTTGGCTAGATAGATAGATAAATGTATATTACTTAACTCACGGCTGCACTGTCAGAAAATGAAAGATATATATATATATATATATATATATATATATATATATATATATATATATATATATATATATATATATATATATTGATGATGAGAAAGACTGTTAAGACAGTAAACAAATAAAGAAAATATATCTTTACGTTGTATCTTGATAAGATAGAGAGCAAAGTAAGCAAGTCTTCCATATAGAATGTTAAGATAATTACTCGTTTAAATGTCAAAATTATGGAAGGCTCTTAATTACCCTCATAAATCATGTTCGGAAGCCAATTCACAAATGGAAGGTTCCATTACTTAATTGCCACTTTTATAAGTGATACAAGCTGTTGTAAGTGTATTTGAAAGTTACTTTTGATGGCTTATTTTTTCCCCCCGCAGAAAAATCCTTTTACTTTTTTTGTAAGTAATCAGTTAATGTAAAGTAGTGTAAACCTGTAAAGTAGGATTATAAGTAGAATGAATTTCCGAGAAAATCCTCTAAATTTACTTTAGAAGTAATTTTGAAAACGCTCAAAAGTAACCTACAAAGTAATTAGAAAACTAAACTAGAAGTAATTAGAATCACGTCTAAAACATCATTAAAGTAACCAGAAACCATTATGAAAACATCAAAGTAATCATGAATTCCTCTCAAAACCTCAATGTAATCAAAAGAAATTAAAAGTAATTTTCAAAGTAATTAAAAAAACTGGAATTACTTTGTACTAACTATAAAGAAACCATCAGTGTTAGCGTGTTAGAAAACCCTCTGATATTCAAATATTCAAATATTTGAATATCAAATATTCAAATATTCAAATATTTGAATATCAAATATTCAAATATTCAAATATTTGAATATTTGAATGGCCGACGTAACTTTATAAAGAAACACGACGAAGCAGAGAAACCTATGGAGGAACGGTCTAGAAAACCCGTGTAATGAAACCACAAAAGAATGGTTTCTGTACTCGATTAAGAAACCCTTCTCATCTGCAGACTGCATGACGAAATAGACACCATTCAGAGAACCCTTAAAAAAAGGAACTCGGTTAACCTTAAAAAGGAGAAGACTGTTCGACTTTATGATGAAACCTAAAGTAACTATGAAGAAACCTTCGCAGACCACACATACTTAACTCATGCACGGACCATCCATCTTACGGAACGCACTCGCAGACCATCCACACACACACACACACACACACACACACAGACCATCCGTACGGAACACACACGCACAACACAGACCATCCGCACGGAAGACACGCACAGACCATCCTTACGTAAGACACACATGCACGGACCATCCCCAACGGAAGACCACCATGTGAACAATATCCCATCTTCTCCAGGAAGTTAGACCTTGTGTTCTGGTATTTTCGTCCGGGTGTTGCTGCCACTGGCCATATGATTTCCATAATATCAAACTCCTCCCCCCCAACCTGGAACCCCCCCCCCCCCTCCCTCACAGCAGAAGGTATGCAGGAGAGAGAGAGAGAGAGAGGCAGGCCTTCGCTAGTGGCCCCCCTTACTACCATCGTGTATAGCAGCCTCCGAGGGTTGTGGCCCCCAGCGAGCTCACCATTTCCCTCCCGTCCATTTCAATTTGATTTGCATGATTCCATACACACCTTTTTTTCCCCCAGTTTCGCGCCTGCCTTCTTGGCCAGTCTGGAAGGTAGCAGGTAATGTGGGTCTTGGGGCTTTCCATGAAGACATTGTCTCTTTCCTTCCTGTCTGTAGTTGTGGTGGATATTTTTCCCTGAAAAATTTCTCCTCCAGCAGATAACCTGGTCATTGACCAGTTGGTGCTTCCTGTATCTGTCCTTCTCATGTACTGTCCTCCAGCAGATAAACTCGTCATAGACCATCAGGTCTTGTGTTATCTGTCCTTCTCATGCACTGGCCTCCAGCAGATAACCTCGTCATAGACCATCAGGTCTTGTGTTATCTGTCCTTCTCATGTACTGGCCTCCAGCAGATAACCTCGTCATAGACCATCAGGTCTTGTGTTATCTGTCCTTCTATGTAGTCTCCCCGAGCAGAGACCCTCGTCATAGACCATCAGGTCTTCTCTGGTCACTCCTCAATGCCTCGCTCTCCAGAACCCTCCTGACGAAGGCCACAGCCTTTCACCTCGAGCTCGCGTAGAGCTTCGTCAGTAGCGACTCTGGCCTACTTCTTTCAGGTCACAGACATTCAGACCTCCTCCTGCTGACCCAAGAGCCTGCGAGGTCCGAGGTCTTCCTCTTGTTGGCGTGGTTTGCGTCTGTCTGTTGAGCATGAGCTGTGTTCTTGAGCACGACGGTACTCGACCCTTGAGCACGACGGTACGTGACCCTTCAGCACGATGGTACGTCACCCTTGAGCACGACGGTACGTGACCCTTGAGTACGATGGTACGTGACCCTTGAGCACAACGGTACGTCACTCTTGAGCACGACGGTACGTCACCCTTGAGCACGACTGTACGTGGCCCTTGAGCACGACGTTGCGTCATCCTTGAGCACAACGGTACGTCACCCTTGAGCACGACGGTACGTCACCCTTGAGCACGACGGTACGTCACCCTCGAGCGTATGATCGCCAGGTTCATCACATATACCCTCGAGAGGGAGAGAGATCAACAACGCTTCTTTAAGAGATAATACTTGACGTGATATATTGACCTCAAGGCCTCGATCTACCTCACATTGTCATTACTATTTCACAGTTCCTGTCTCTCATCCGCCACACTCATCCGGGACATTCCCGCAGAGTCAGGGAGACTTTATTTATTTATTTATTTATTTATTTATTTATTTAGCTGGTATGCCTTGCACTATGATGGGTTGTTTCCATGATCTAGAAGCTAACCTGATGGGGAAGGACTGGCTGCCCAGGGCGGCTCGATATGTACCAGGAGGTACGAGGTAGATAGATAGATAAGATGATACGATAGATGATGTATATAGATAAATATATAAACCCAATGACTTTTATTACTGGGTTCCTACAGCATCAAGGCTGAACTACGTCCAGTAGCTGGGAAACGATGGATTCCTTAAAAAGGTGGAGTTGCTGGACGAGACTGTATTCCTCTCCGTCCATGGACAGTCGCACAGCCTCTGACCATCTTTACTGTCATACGACGTTGTAAGTGGGTCGTTGACCGTCCATACTCACAATCTCCTCACTCAGTTTATCTCATTGTTCCGCCATTCTTTTGTTGTTTACTAGAGACGTATTTCTGAGTATATTGTATTGTAAGTTTGTTGTTGGCTATCACGTTATGTCCTCAAGTGGTTCTGTCTCAGAAGAATTGTTTTTTTTTTTAAGAACTCGTTCGCTGTTGATGTCGTTCAAACTGGTTTTTGAAAAGAACTCAAAACGTTGAGGTCAAATCACTCCTCACTCTTCTCTCTTCCTTGGTGCACGAGTTTATGGCTTCTAATCTCTCACCGTGACTCAGATGTCTTTGTTTCAGTTGCCATCTTTATTGCTCTCCTCCACACCTTCTCTGTTAGCTCTCTGTGATTTTTTTAAGTGCGTTGACCAAACTGGAGAAGCTTATACTAGTTATGGACGTGTGTGTGTGTGTGTGTGTGTGTGTGTGTGTGTGTGTGTGTGTGTGTGTGTGTGTGCGCTACAGGAAAAATGTTTTACACTCATGTTACCCTGTCTCTTAACCTTGTATATATGTACCATGTCTTTACTCCCATGTTTACACACACACACACACACACACACACACACACACACACACACACACACACACACACACAGACACACACACACAGACACACACACACCTAAGCCAGGTGTGTGTGTGTGTGTGTGTGTGTGTGTGTGTGTGTGTGTATTCGTACGCAGAAGTCATAAGGACATAATTGCCATTTAGGATTTATGAATAAACCTTACATTACTGACACACCGTAAGACTGTGGAGGCTTCGTCAAAATCAACACTCACGATGATTTCATATTCATCCAATCAGCGTCACGTCGAAATTTATTAGATCTTCGAAATCCATCAATTTCGTGCGTGTTTTGCAAACACACACGTGCTGTCTTCCTGTTTGGTGTAGATACGAATTGTCTGCTGGCTTGAGTCTTACACGAACGCCCAGGAGTCCAGCTGGGACGACAAACAATAAACAAACTCCATTTTGTGTATTTTTCAGAGGGTTGAGATTTAGCATAATGGGATCAAACCCTGTGGGTTATTCCTGCCACGAAGGGTCGAATCCCTCTGGTCTGGGGCGATACCTTTCCGTAATTCAACTTAGGAAGGAGGGAGGGGGGGAAGAAACTGTCGCATGACCCCTTTTAGGTTGGCACCTTCCCTTAAGGGGGTTGGATTGGCACCTCCCCTTAAGGGGGTTGGATTGGCACCTCCCCTTAAGGGGTTGGATTGGCACCTCCCCTTAAGGAGTAGGATTGGCACTTCGCCTTAAGGGGTTGGATTGGCACCTTCCCTTAAGGGGGGTAGGATTGGCATCTCCCCTTAAGGGTTAGAATTGGCACCTCCCCTTAAGGGGTTGGATTGGCACCTTCCCTTAAGGGTTAGGATTGGCACCTCCCCTTAAGGGGTTGGATTGGCACCTCCCCTTAAGGGGTTGGATTGGCACCTTCCCTTAAGGGGGTTTGATTGGCACCTCCCCTTAAGGGGTTGGATTGGCATCTCCCCTTAAGGGGTAGGATTGGCACTTCCCCTTAAGGAGTAGGATTAGCACCTCCCCTTAAGGGGTAGGATTGGCACCTCCCCTTAAGGGGTAGGATTGGCACCTCCCCTTAAGGGGGGTAGGATTGGCACCTCCCCTTAAGGGGGGTAGGATTGGCACCTCCCCTTAAGGGGGGTTGGATTGGCACCTCCCCTGAAGGGGGGTTGGATTGGCACCTCCCCTTAAGGGGATTGGATGAACTTTTCATAGCAATTCCCCATAAGGAACTGGCTAACTATTTGAGGGTCGCCAAATTTTCACCTCGGACCGCCAAATGTACCATCTACACCGCCAAATGTACCATCTACACCGCCAAATGTACCATCTACACCGCCAAATGTACCATCTACACCGCCAAATTACCTTTGAAAATGACACACACTACCTCCCAGACCACCAGACCAAGCTGAGACTGTAAGATGCACCTCGCTACGTATTTTCCACTGTCTCTTTAACACCACCAAAATTTACCCCACGTTAAGCTGTTTGCCTCCAAGCTTGAAGAATGTACCTCCAAGAATGTACCTCCAAGCTTGAAGAATGTACCTCCAAGAATGTACCTCCAAGCCTTTAATACTGTGTCTTAAAATGCCGACGTTGCCTCCAATGCCAAATGGACATTTTCGTGTGTTCATTTCCGTCATTGGCCGATACTTCTAAACTCCAGGCTCGCCGAATGAACATGCTGGGTGATCAGTGTAGATCGTCTTTGAGATGCGAGGTTAACAGTGAGTTAATTTTAACAAGTTGATTTTAACAAGAGCGTGTTAGGCAGTGTCGTGCTGAAGTATAGAAAGAACTGGCAAAATTGATCAATAATGATGATAATGATAATTGTTAATTATCATAAATGATAATGATACTGCTATTACTATTAATGATCATATTACTGTATTATGATTATGATTATTGTTATATTATCCCTCATGTCGTAATTATGTTGTTAGAGAACTGTAAGGCCCACTCCGTTCCCTTTTAGTTCGAACTTATATATACAAGTAAGCACGTACACAGAGAGAGAGAGAGAGAGAGAGAGAGAGAGAGAGAGAGAGAGAGAGAGAGAGAGAGAGAGAGAGAGAGAGACGGAGGAGGAGGAGGAGGAGGCGGGAAACGGCGTTCGGCCCGACCTAACGGGATACAGTAAACAGAGGAGCCAGTGACGGGACGTGGGTCGCGGGGGGTTATTTAATTAGCCCACGAGAGAGAGAGAGAGAGAGAGAGAGAGAGAGAGAGAGAGAGAGAGAGAGAGAGAGAGAGAGAGAGAGCGCTGGCATATTGCCTTTTGCCCCGCCCGAGTTCCCTTAATCTGTGGTACACATGATGAATCCTCCATCTTGCTTGCTTCTAAGGTTATGTATAGATGATGGTGACGACCCGTACAGTTAATGTAATCATTATAATAGAGGTTAGTTATATAGAGAGTTCGATTATATATAGGTATGTGTGGAATTCACATGATTTGATATATGAGAGAATTTCAGTTGACAGTCTTTTGTTTTTGAATGCTTCCTGACATCTCTGAGGGGATGGGATGGTTGTGTTGACGTATTTATAAAGAGTTATAAATGTTCACATATATAGGATTGGGTCTTGGTATTGTGTGTGGTTATGGCCAGTGGTGTCATGAAGGTGTGGGTCAAACTTCACGCCAGTAGGACCAGCCTGGTAGAAGTTATGGAAGAGTGATGAAGATAAGGTAATTTTTGTCCAATTTCGTGGGACTTGGCCCATTTGTGGTTACGCCGCGAGTGAAAAGTCACCTTCGCTGAGGCTGTATTACGTCATTAGGGAACCAAAAAAGGAGTACAGTCTTGTGGAACGCCTCACTCCGAAGGGGTCCATTATTTCCCTGCTCCTTATTGGAGCGCATCTTGAAGCCACAAGATCTCTCTAAAAGGGGTCCTTGGGCTATATACAGTAATTTGTATACAATTCATTTATTAATTATATAAACCCAGCGTCCCTTTTGATGGCGTTTCTGCAGCTTCGAAGGTGCGCTCCACACAGGAGCAGGGCAATGTAGTCCCTTGGAGCGAGAAATGCCTGGAGGGAACTGTACTCCTATATTCCTATGAATAATATAGCCTTCCTAACTACAACTTTCTTACCAATTCTTCACAAAGTCTTCAAATCCTACAAAACACAGTCCATCCAGACAACACTTGTAGAAACCCTCCTACAAACTCATGCTAATGTCTTCTTCAAAACCCTCCAAGTCATCACTCCAAAAGAACCCTCCAGACGCCATCTTCCTCAGTTCTTCACTTCCTACAAAACTAACACCTCCCCTCCCTCCAAGGCAGCCATTGAGACGAGATATACATATCTTTTTTATTTTTTTGTACCTCCAATCACCTGAGCCATGTTTGTCTACATCGTTTCGGAATAAGGCATTTCAAAAATTCCGCCATCTTGGAATTCCGTTAAAAACCGTTACAGTTGGCGGGTTGTGCGCTTGATGGCCCACGTGTTGACGGGCGGGGTAGAAGTTCATACATTTGACGTAGCATTGTTGACAGAGGCTAGAGTAAATAACACTGTAAGCTGACATCCGGGTTCCAGTTACGTCACTCATCTACGGACGCCAGAAAAAAAAGGGAAGGGAAATAATTTTCTTTCAAGGGAAAGAATTAATCCTGATGAGGGAAAAAATTATGGGGTGTTTTTAGGGAAGAAAAATATTGAACCGTCAAAATAAAAACCTTAAGAGGAAGTTGTTTATTGTGATGGATCAAGTATTGATTTCACAGGAAGAAATTACTTCTGTCTGGTGAGATTATTCTAATAAAGAATTTAAGCCATAATGAAGGAAATTCAAATAGTCTCTGAGGAAAGTTTATATCTACCTTGTAGATGAAGAAAACGGAACCTGGTTAAGGAGGAAATAATCATCGTAAAGAAAACGAATTGTTAAATATTTTGAGGATATTTTTTTTTCCAGTGTTGAAAGTGTATTTATATTAAAACCGGCGAATTATTAAGGATAATTATCTAACTAGGCAAAGTGGTAATACTATGGAATTCTCTCTCAATCTTTTATTTTACACACACACACACACACACACACACACACACACATATATATATATATATATATATATATATATATATATATATATATATATATATATATACATATATATATATATATATATATATATCACCGTAAGCTTGCGAAACTTGCTCCAATGGAGTCCGCATTTCCCTGCTAAAGAAAGTAGCGCAGGAGCTACTTAGAAAAAGGGAAGCTGGAATAACTCGAGTAGCCTTTCATGGGGTCCTGGGGCAATTAACTTTATCTGATAAATTCATTAATTTCTTAATATGTAGTAGTGTTTGTTGGTGTGTGTGTGTGTGTGTGCTTTTCTAAAATCCTTTTACATTTATTTCTTAAGAATTACCAACTTGGTGAACGTGTAATGGAGTCGTCTCCTTGAGAATAATATGCCCTTCTGACCCGGAAGCGTCGGAGGGGAGTCGTAAAGAACGTAAACAATCGATGACGTCACGCCGTTCGCATTCATTGAAGCACCAACAATAAGTGAGAGCAAGGTAAACACCCTCCACGGGTCAGCTTATTGCTGCTGAATCAAGTTGCCGCCCTGGAATGATACAGATATTCCGTGAATTCTCCCAGTAAAGACATTTGCCCATCATGAGATGAAATTTTTTTTACGGGGGAAAAAGGCAGCGTTTGTGATTGGTCGGTTGCGACTTGGGCCGTGCGCGTTCGAAACGGAGTGAAGTCGCACGGATTGTGTCATTTACCGATATTTCGTAAATGATGTTGAGAATCGGATCCATCTGTATATTTGTCTGTTTATTTCTTGTTCTGTTCAGAATGTAAGATATGATGAGCTAATTCTAAATCATTTGGTATTTAATGGCTTAAAAAAAAAAGGGGGCATTGATTGGCTAATACTTTATGCCCTCTGAGCGCTCATTGGACGATGGAATATTTCGCTCCCGCCGTTCATTGGCTGTTGGCGTAATGCACTTAGTTATTGGTTACTTATTTTCTTGCCAATTCTTACGGGAGTTAAAAGCCAATCTATCCCAACCGAGTGGAGACTATTAGGTTAGGTGTTTCCCTGCCTTGCAATGTGGACAATATTGTTCATGTAAGAATAACTGCCGCTCACCTTTATGTAAGAATTTACGCCACTGGTTATACCATATATAGAGTCAATGCCAGATATATTCACGCAACAACTAGCAATATATATATATATATATATATATATATATATATATATATATATATATATATATATATATATATATAACAAGTGATAACAAGTAGCGGTGATGTGAGAAGGAGATGGAATGAGTATTTTGAAGGTTTGTTGAATGTGTCTGATGACAGAGTGGCAGATATAGGGTGTTTTGGTCGAGGTGGTGTGCAAAGTGAGAGGGTTAGGGAAAATGATTTGGTAAACAGAGAAGAGGTAGTAAAAGCTTTGCGGAAGATGAAAGCCGGCAAGGCAGCAGGTTTGGATGGTATTGCAGTGGAATTTATTAAAAAAGGGGGTGACTGTATTGTTGACTGGTTGGTAAGGTTATTTAATGTATGTATGACTCATGGTGAGGTGCCTGAGGATTGGCGGAATGCGTGCATAGTGCCATTGTACAAAGGCAAAGGGGATAAGAGTGAGTGCTCAAATTACAGAGGTATAAGTTTGTTGAGTATTCCTGGTAAATTATATGGGAGGGTATTGATTGAGAGGGTGAAGGCATGTACAGAGCATCAGATTGGGGAAGAGCAGTGCGGTTTCAGAAGTGGTAGAGGATGTGTGGATCAGGTGTTTGCTTTGAAGAATGTATGTGAGAAATACTTAGAAAAGCAAATGGATTTGTATGTAGCATTTATGGATCTGGAGAAGGCATATGATAGAGTTGATAGAGATGCTCTGTGGAAGGTATTAAGAATATATGGTGTGGGAGGCAAGTTGTTAGAAGCAGTGAAAAGTTTTTATCGAGGATGTAAGGCATGTGTACGTGTAGGAAGAGAGGAAAGTGATTGGTTCTCAGTGAATGTAGGTTTGCGGCAGGGGTGTGTGATGTCTCCATGGTTGTTTAATTTGTTTATGGATGGGGTTGTTAGGGAGGTAAATGCAAGAGTTTTGGAAAGAGGGGCAAGTATGAAGTCTGTTGGGGATGAGAGAGCTTGGGAAGTGAGTCAGTTGTTGTTCGCTGATGATACAGCGCTGGTGGCTGATTCATGTGAGAAACTGCAGAAGCTGGTGACTGAGTTTGGTAAAGTGTGTGGAAGAAGAAAGTTAAGAGTAAATGTGAATAAGAGCAAGGTTATTAGGTACAGTAGGGGTGAGGGTCAAGTCAATTGGGAGGTGAGTTTGAATGGAGAAAAACTGGAGGAAGTGAAGTGTTTTAGATATCTGGGAGTGGATCTGTCAGCGGATGGAACCATGGAAGCGGAAGTGGATCATAGGGTGGGGGAGGGGGCGAAAATTTTGGGAGCCTTGAAAAATGTGTGGAAGTCGAGAACATTATCTCGGAAAGCAAAAATGGGTATGTTTGAAGGAATAGTGGTACCAACAATGTTGTATGGTTGCGAGGCGTGGGCTATGGATAGAGATGTGCGCAGGAGGATGGATGTGCTGGAAATGAGATGTTTGAGGAAAATGTGTGGTGTGAGGTGGTTTGATCGAGTAAGTAACGTAAGGGTAAGAGAGATGTGTGGAAATAAAAAGAGCGTGGTTGAGAGAGCAGAAGAGGGTGTTTTGAAATGGTTTGGGCACATGGAGAGAATGAGTGAGGAAAGATTGACCAAGAGGATATATGTGTCGGAGGTGGAGGGAACGAGGAGAAGAGGGAGACCAAATTGGAGGTGGAAAGATGGAGTGAAAAAGATTTTGTGTGATCGGGGCCTGAACATGCAGGAGGGTGAAAGGAGGGCAAGGAATAGAGTGAATTGGAGCGATGTGGTATACAGGGGTTGACGTGCTGTCAGTGGATTGAATCAAGGCATGTGAAGCGTCTGGGGTAAACCATGGAAAGCTGTGTAGGTATGTATATTTGCGTGTGTGGACGTGTGTATGTACATGTGTATGGGGGGTGGGTTGGGCCATTTCTTTCGTCTGTTTCCTTGCGCTACCTCGCAAACGCGGGAGACAGCGACAAAGTATAAAAAAAAAAAAAAAAAAAAAAAAAAAAAAAAAATATATATATATATATATATATATATATATATATATATATATATATATATATACGAATGCCCTGGTGATGGCAGTGTGGGGCAACTGACAACATTTACGGATAACTGCTTGATGGCGGCGCATGGCAACTAACAACTCTTGTGGATAACCGCTTGATGGCGACGCATGGCAACTAACAACTCATGGATAACCGCTTGATGGCGGCGTATGGCAACGACGGCATTTACGGGTAACCGCTTGATGGCGACGTATGGCAACTGACAACACTGACGGATAACCGCTTGATGGCGGCGTATAGCAACTAACAACTTATGGATAACCGCTTGATGGCGGCGTATGGCAACTAACAACTTATGGATAACCGCTTGATGGCGGCGTATGGCAACTAACAACTTATGGATAACCGCTTGATGGCGGCGTATGGCAACTAACAACTTATGGATAACCGCTTGATGGCGGCGTATGGCAACTAATAACATGGATAACTGCTTGATGGCGGCGTATGGCAACTAATAACATGGATAACTGCTTGATGGCGGCGTATGGCAACTAACAACTTATGGATAACCGCTTGATGGCGGCGTATGGCAACTTGCTGCACCAACTTAAGTCATCAAAGAGAAAATTCTTAGAAGACACATTTCCATTAAGTCTTGAGATAATTACGACTTGAAAATCATGAATATATGATATTAACGAATCTCGCATCAAAGTTTTAATGTCATTCCCATTTTCTTCTGTTAGTCCCTCGTTAAGTGGAACCGTTGCCCTAACGACCTTTCCCATGGTTGGATGAAGTTGCCTCCTATTGGTGGATCCATCAGTGTACTTAAATCTATTATTCTGAATTAATTGCGCAATCTTTTCATTGAACTTTCTAGATTGTTTTGTGACAATTGAGGCTGAAGTAATCAAATTCAGCACCGTTTTCTGTTGTATTTTAAGTTCTGTGTTGAAAGTTGCAGAAAATGGTTGTTTGGTTACCTACGCTCAAGGCGTGTCGTTTTGGTAGGGTCGTTAAGGCTGTCAAGGCCAACGAGTTAAGGTAACCACCTGTTAAAGAAGTAAATGAAGTCGTTCTTCAGGTGTTAACGATAATTTTGAAGACTATATACACACACACAAGAGAGAGCCATGTTCTTTGTGAAGACCAAGTTTACATAGACGTTTTCTCTTGTTGGTCCGTAGTTAATTGAGGAACAGTGGAGTTATTGTTAACATTTATAGCAAATGGAGTTATTGTTAACATAGCAAGTGGTCATTGTTAACATGTATAACATGGAGTTATTGTTAATATTTATTGTAAGTGGAGTTATTGTTAACATAGCAAGTGGTCATTGTTAACATGTATAACATGGAGTTATTGTTAATATCTATTGTAAGTGGAGTTATTGTTAACATAGCAAGTGGTCATTGTTAACATGTATAACATGGAGTTATTGTTAATATCTATTGTAAGTGGAGTTATTGTTAACATAGCAAGTGGTCATTGTTAACATTCATAAATGGAGTTAGTGTTAACATTCATAACAAATGGAGCTGTTAACATGTATAACATGGAGTTATTGTTAACATTCATAACAAATGGAGCTGTTGTTAACATGTATAACATGGAGTTATTGTTAACATTTATAACAAATGGAGCTGTTGTTAACATGTATAACATGGAGTTATTGTTAACATTCATAACAAATGGAGCTATTGTTAACATGTATAACATGGAGTTATTGTTAACATTTATAACAAATGGAGCTATTGTTAACATGTATAACATGGAGTTATTGTTAACATTCATAACAAATGGAGCTGTTGTTAACATGTATAACATGGAGTTATTGTTAACATTCATAACAAATGGAGCTATTGTTAACATGTATAACATGGAGTTATTGTTAACATTCATAACAAATGGAGCTGTTGTTAACATGTATAACATGGAGTTATTGTTAACATTTATAACAAATGGAGCTATTGTTAACATGTATAACATGGAGTTATTGTTAACATTCATAACAAATGGAGCTATTGTTAACATGTATAACATGGAGTTATTGTTAACATTTATAACAAATGGAGCTGTTGTTAACATGTATAACATGGAGTTATTGTTAACATTCATAACAAATGGAGCTATTGTTAACATGTATAACATGGAGTTATTGTTAACATTCATAACAAATGGAGCTATTGTTAACATGTATAACATGGAGTTATTGTTAACATTCATAACAAATGGAGCTATTGTTAACATGTATAACATGGAGTTATTGTTAACATTTATAACAAATGAAGCTATTGTTAACATTTATAACATGGAGTTATTGTTAACATTCATAACAAATGGAGCTATTGTTAACATTTTTAACATGTAGCTGTTGTTAATGTTATTTTTATGTAATATCGGTCGGTTGTCACATAGAGTTTTAATCGTAGTATTACTGAAATGTGGGTTATTTAAACCTTAGGGTATAATAGGTGGTGGTCAGTAGAGGGTGACATGTGTCGTCACATATTTTCATTGCTGTTCTTATATCTCATACATTAATGTCTTGTTTGAGAGAGAGAGAGAGAGAGAGAGAGAGAGAGAGAGAGAGAGAGAGAGAGAGAGAGAGAGAGAGAGAGAGAGAGAGAGAGAGAGAGAGAGATAACCCAGTAATACGCAGTGTGGCGTATTACAGTACATTTTATACGCCCTCAGATATCCTGTAGGCAGGTATATATATATATATATATATATATATATATATATATATATATATATATATATATATATATATATATATATATAAGCTGTGTGGTATATACACTGAACTATATAAACATGTGATAACTGGTTGTTATAGCACAGCCAATCATGTGAGAGTCAGATGATATCATAATAATAGAACAGTGTGTGTGTTACGGAGAGGCTTCTTCCCCCCCACACACCCCACACACCCCCACACACAAAGATAATATAAATCATGACCTTTGACCTACGGTGGGGGGAGGGGGGGGTTGTGTTCCCTGGCCTGGAAAATGTCGTTAGGTGACCCGCCGTGCG
The DNA here is from genome assembly GCF_036320965.1 of Panulirus ornatus. NCBI lineage: Eukaryota > Metazoa > Arthropoda > Malacostraca > Decapoda > Palinuridae > Panulirus > Panulirus ornatus. Next base: position 20,965,933 of record NC_092278.1, read on the forward strand.
TAAAGAGGTGGCGAGGGATATATAGATATTGGTATTCATTAGTCTCTATGTCGAGTACTGGCCATCCATCGTGGTCTCATGAATGTGTGAGTGTGTGGTTGTGGCGGTCTGTGTAAGATGGGGTGTGGGAGGGTGGGTGTGGTGCTACAGGGTGTAGGAAGTGTAGTATTTATGTATGTGTGTGTGTGTGTGTCTGTGTGTGTGTGTGTGTGTGTGTGTGTATGGCTGTGTGTGTGTTTGTGTGTGTGTGTGTGTATGGTTGTGTGTGTGTGTGTGTGTATGGGTGTGTGTGTGTGTATGGTTGTGTGTGTGTGTGTGTATGGGTGTGTGTGTGTGTAGGTGTGTGTGTGTGTATGGCTGTGTGTGTGTGTGTGTGTGGTTGTGTGTGTGTTTGGGTGTGTGTGTGTGTGTGTGTGTGTGGTTTGCTCACAGCCCCGTGACGCTGATTGGACGACGCAGATCGTAGCCAACTACTGATTAAGTATCATAGAAAGCAGTGAGGATACCATCTTGACGCTGATTGGACAATTCCGATACCACCTTGACGCTGATTGGACAGTCAGAATACCTCGACGCTGATTAGACACCGATGATACCACCTTGACGCTGATTGGACGAGACCGTCCGTTCTCTTCCTGTCATTGGTGCCTTCATATACAGTTGTTATCAAGTACTGTTCTCTCATTTTCACGTTTTCTTTGAATGAAAACGAAACGTAGAATTAATGTAAACTATAAAAAAAAATCTGAACTTTTCATTTACATTAATTTATGATAATGAGATTCATATCCTGGGTTAGTCTATGGTTATCATATCATGAAATTCCATAAATATTTATATCATGATTTGACTATCAATATCGTAGGCATTTGAGATGCAAAACATTTTTGGAACGTCTTGTATTTCTTCGAGGAATTGCTGCATCCAACACCAGGTTTAAGTATCGTGAATTTTGAGTGTTATTAATATTATATGGAGACTGAGGGAACTTCTTGAGCTTTGAAAGGGATCTCTTAGATTATCCAACAATTATTTCTCTGTCCTGGAAGAATTAGAAATATTGACGTATAGAAAACGGGATGATATCGATTCCCAAGTGTTTTTCTAAAACTGAATTATATTATATGAAGACACTTTTTTTTCCATTACTGACCAGTTCATCTTATTGTCTTAATAATATAATCCCAGTCTGGGGTATATATATATATATATATATATATATATATATATATATATATATATATATATATATATATATATATATATTATATATATATATATATATATATATATATATATATATATATATATATATATATATATATATATATGATAGGATCATATATATATATATATATATATATATATATATATATATATATATATATATATATGATCCTTAGGTAGATAATTCCTGTATCCATTTTTTTTCTTTTTTGGAGTTTTCCCTTCGTCTCTTGAACTCTAAACTTTCGTGGTGATAACTGGGCCTTTCTTCTCAAGTTTGTATATTGGTTCGCTGATCCCTCACCGCACCGTCTTGTTTCAATAGCAAACTACGAAATCCAGGAGAGATAAAGAGGGTTTATCTCGTTGCAATTTGGGCTCTTGTGCCGGGTTAAAACTGTTTGGCGCGCAAAGCCCCCGTGTTGGTGGAGGGGGGGGAAGAGATAGGTGATGCCATATCATGATTAATATTTACAACCCAAATCTAAAGCTCCCTAACTTGATGACTGATGTAGAAAAATAGGAGTCATATATATCATTAAGGTTTGTAGATGATATGATCGTAATGGGTATATAAAGACAGTGGAATGCATAAACATTAATGAATTTGGGTGGTATGAGCGCTACCTGGCAAGTATCTCAGAATGCCAATATTGACTGGATTATGGCGGGAAAGTGTGTGGTCGCGGGGTTAAGTGCATATCATTCCGGAAACATAGTCCACCTCTATTGTTCTCTTAATTATACGCCCGCGGCCTTATTATGTACTTGATCAGAGGTTAATAAGGTAGGGGTATCTATTGTCCATGTGGTTGTTTTTAGTCTTTCCCAGATTCTTTCGCTTTATATATATTTCTATAGTTTGGTTTGAGTGGCGTAGCTCACCACTAGGAATGGTTTTAATTGTAATTATGAACTCCGGGAACTCATTAAGGCGATCTCCTACGTCAGAATAGAGTTCTTTGCAGGGTTCAGACGCGAGTTTAATATAAGTGAAAATGGACGATTTATATATAAATAGTTGGATGGGGTGAGCTTATGAATTATGAACAGCTTATGGAGAAGAGTTCCTGCCATAGATAGACCTTTCATTGACGTAATTAGATGTAATTTGGTCTCTTGATGATTAATAATAATAATGATTAGAGATTATAAAAGGTATAAGTAATTATTATTATCATTATTATTATTATTATTATTATTATTATTATTATTATTATTATTATTATTATTATAATTATTATTATTATTATTATTATTATTACTATTATTTTATATATATATATATATATATATATATATATATATATATATATATATATATATATATATATATATATATATATATATATATATACTAGGGATAGGGAAGATTGAATACTTCACAAGTATTCCCTGAGTGTCTTAGAAGGCGACTAAAAGGGGAGGGAGCAGGAGGCTGGAAATCCTTCCCTCCTGTTTTACTTTTCCAAAAAAAAAAGGAACACAGTCGGGGGCCAAGCGAGGATTTTTTTTACCTCTAAGGCCCAGTCATCTGTTCTTGACGCTACCTCGCTGACGCGGGAAATGGCGAATATGCACGGCAAAAGAAATACACGTATATTATTACGGTCGTGTGGAATCGGCCATGGTGATCGGTGTGCAGGAGGCAACCTGACGTTAACTGATGTTGGATGTCATGGGACCATCTCTGGTCGCCCCCTGGGCCGGGGTTGTGCGCCCCTCTCCGTGGGCGGGGCAGCCATGTCTCATGAAAGCCACGTGCAACCACACCAGCTTCCCTGCAAGCTTAGGTGGGGGGGAGAATATATATATATTAGTGTACCGCTAATACTCTTCATTGCACGTATCGTTCCTGGGTTGAAAAGTTTGCAATTGTAACTTGTTTGTTGTATCATTAGAGTCACGCGTGTTTTACGTCATAGTTTGCAATAGATTTTGTACGTGGATTCGTAGGTTTATATGTATTTCAAGACTGGTTTGGTGAAGTGGTAAGGTGTATGGAGTACTCTTATTCTTATTATTTTTAGTTAAAGAAAACATCCTGGTGTGAGATGGTACCTCGCTCCTAAACCTTTAGCAGACCAGTGCTGCGCTGCTCCACGTAGCAGGTCATTGGGGGCTTCTTTCGAGTAAAGAATATATTTTTTTTTTTCGAACTATTCGCCATTTCCCACGTTAGCGAGGTAGCGTTAAGAACAGAGAACTGGGCCTTTGAGGGAATATCCTCACCTGGCCCCCTTCTCTGTTCCTTTTGGAAAATTAAAAAAAAAAAAAATAATGAGGGGGGAGGATTTCCAGCCCCCCGCTCCCTCCCTTTTAGTCGCCTTTTATATATATATATATATATATATATATATATATATATATATATATATATATATATATATATATATATTATCCATGGGGATAGGGGATTAAGAATACTTCCCACGTATTCCCTGCGTGTCGTAGAAGGCGACTAAAAGGGGAGGGAGCGGGGGGCTGGAAATCCTCCCCTCTCGTTTTTTTTTTTAAATTTTCCAAAAGAAGGAACAGAGAAGAGGGCCAGGTGAGGATATTCCAAAAAAGGCCCAGTCCTCTGTTCTTAGTGCTACCTCGCTAACGCGGGAAATGGCGAATAGTTTAAAAGAAAGAATATATATATATATATAAATATATATATATATATATATATATATATATATATATATATATATATATATATATATATATATATATATTGACCTTATTCGTTACGAAGATTTGCTTTGACTCTCTCTCTCTCTCTCTCTCTCTCTCTCTCTCTCTCTCTCTCTCTCTCTCTCTCTCCCATGTGGGCAGACCCCTCTGTCCCAGGTCAATAATAAACCCTTATTATTGGTTCACTTTTTTTTTTTTTTCCTGGAGTTCCTGAATTTAGACTGGGACCAGATTCCTGCATTCCAAAAGTAGATTCAGTCAATTTTTTTTTCTCCCACCCAGAGTCCAAATGTAGATTCAGATTCCCCTGAACCCAGAAGAGGATTCACTTTTTTTTTTTCACCTCCAGGAATTTGAATTTGGCTTCACGCTCTTTCTTAGAGTCCAAAAAAAGAGGTTCAGAATTTCGTAAGAGTTCGAAAGTAGGTTGGTTTTGTTTTTCCTGAAAACTGAAAGGTCAAGTTATTCCTACACATCAGAATGAGGAACACACATTTTCCTGGTGCTCAGAAGGATGTTTATTTATCATCGAGTCAAAAGAATACGGTAGGGAAATATGGTACATGATTATGGCACGCGGTACAGGGCTACATTACAGGCCTGTGGTACAGAAATATGGTACAGAATGAGGTTACGGAGCCTCGGTACAGCACTGTAGTAAAATTTTGTAGTACAGAGCTATGTGACGGTGGTGTGACGCTTGAATGTTTTGCAGGATTACGGCACAGGTTAACGTACAGGATTATGATGCAGAGAGGCGAGAGTAGTTCACAGGTAATCACCACGGCGTAGTACTGTCGTTAAGGGACAAGATCTGTGGCGGAAAGTTAAGGTACTGAACCATAAGGTACTTTACCGATTATGACGCGGGGTTATACCACAACACTACTGGGTTATGATACAGGTGTATGGTACAGAGCTGCAGGTCAGGTCTGTGGTACATGATTCTGATACAGTAGTATCCTACAGGACATGAGGTACAGGTCGACGGTACAAAGGCTGTATTGTACCATATTGTACCATGTGAAAGCAAGTTACACAGTTGTTCTGACATCATCTATTATGGACATATATATATATATATATATATATATATATATGCCAGTTGTCAGCTGATTGGGTGACTTAATTGGTCATCAGGAATGGGGAGATTTAATTGGGTATCAAATAGGGATCCGTGTCGGTGCGAAAACAGGAGGGTAATTGGTACCCCTGAAGCCCAAAAACAAGGCTCTCCCTTACGTAATGTGAGGCAGAACTAATGATTTTCAATAAGTTTCAAATTCCTGGTTTAGAATAGCAAGTTGTATTGGCTCTCGCAACGTCAGCTTTCACAGCTCCCAACGTTTTCTGTGCCCAACGTGTGTTTACCCAACGTTTTCTGTGCCCAACGTGTGTTTACCCAACGTTTTCTGTGCCCAACGTGTGTTTACCCAACGTTTTCTGTACCCAACGTGTGTTTACCCAACGTTTTCTGTGCCCAACGTGTGTTTACCCAACGTTTTCTGTGCCCAACGTGTGTTTACCCAACGTTTTCTGTGCCCAACGTGTGTTTACCCAACGTTTTCTGTACCCAACGTTTGTATACCCAACGTTTTCTGTACCCAACGTGTGTTTACCCAACGTTTTCTGTACCCAACGTGTGTTTACCCAACGTTTTCTGTACCCAACGTTTGTATACCCAACGTTTTCTGTACCCAACGTGTGTTTACCCAACGTTTTCTGTACCCAAAGTGTGTTTACCCAACGTTTTCTGTACCCAACGCTTGTGTACTCAATGTTTTCTGTACCCAACGTTTTCTGTACCCAACGTTTGTGTGCCCAACGTTTTCTGTACCCAACGTCTGTGTACCCAACGTTTTCTGTACCCAACGCTTGTGTACCCAACGTTTTCTGTACCCAACGCTTGTGTACCCGATGTTTTCTATATCCAACGTTTGTGGACCCAACGTCTGTGTACCCAGCGTTTTCTGTACCCAACGTCTGTGTACCCAACGTTTTCTGTACCCAGCGACTGTGTACCCAACGTTTTCTGTACCCAACGTCTGTGTACCCAATGTCTGTGTACCCAATGTCTGTGTACCCAACGTTTTCTGTACCCAACGTCTGTGTACCCAGGGTTTTCTGTACCCAACGTCTGTGTACCCAGCATTTTCTGTACCCAACGTCTGTGTACCCAACGTTTTCTGTACCCAGCGACTGTGTACCCAACGTTTTCTGTACCCAACGTCTGTGTACCCAATGTCTGTGTACCCAATGTCTGTGTACCCAACGTTTTCTGTACCCAACGTCTGTGTACCCAGGGTTTTCTGTACCCAACGTCTGTGTACCCAGCATTTTCTGTACCCAACGTCTGTGTACCCAGCGTTTTCTGTACCCAACGTCTGTGTACCCAGGGTTTTTGTACCCACCGCTTGTGTACCCAGGGTTTTTGTACCCAATGTTTCCTTGGTGCTCTTTTTCTTTTTTTGTGTGTGTGTGTGAACTCCATTGTCAGTTATTTGGTGAGGAGTGTTATATAGTACTATAATATGGTGAATATAGGTACTATATTATATTCCTTTGGTAAACACCCAGTGATATATTTGATTTGGATAATCCCCAGTCCTATATAAGATTTCTTATAGTATCCCCTGTGCTATACAAGTTTCAGTAAGTGTTGTAATTGACGTGTTGACCTTATATATATATATATATATATAATTGGGAGGTGAGTTTGAATGGAGAAAAACTGGAGGAAGTGAAGTGTTTTAGATATCTGGGAGTGGATCTGGCAGCGGATGGAACTATGGAAGCGGAAGTGGATCATAGGGTGGGGAGGGGGCGAAAATTCTGGGGGCCTTGAAGAATGTGTGGAAGTCGAGAACATTATCTCGGAAAGCAAAAATGGGTATGTTTGAAGGAATAGTGGTTCCAACAATGTTGTATGGTTGCGAGGCGTGGACTATGGATAGAGTTGTGCGCAGGAGGATGGATGTGCTGGAAATGAGATGTTTGAGGACAATGTGTGGTGTGAGGTGGTTTGATCGAGTGAGTAACGTAAGGGTAAGAGAGATGTGTGGAAATAAAAAGAGCGTGGTTGAGAGAGCAGAAGAGGGTGTTTTGAAATGGTTTGGCCACATGGAGAGAATGAGTGAGGAAAGATTGACCAAGAGAATATTGTGTCGGAGGTGGAGGGAACGAGAAGAGGGAGACCAAATTGGAGGTGGAAAGATGGAGTGAAAAAGATTTTGTGTGATCGGGGCCTGAACATGCAGGAGGGTGAAAGGAGGGCAAGGAATAGAGTGAATTGGAGCGATGTGGTATACCGGGGTTGACGTGCTGTCAGTGGATTGAATCAAGGCATGTGAAGCGTCTGGGGTAAACCATGGAAAGCTGTGTAGGTGTGTATATTTGCGTGTGTGGACGTATGTATATACATGTGTATGGGGGGGGTTGGGCCATTTCTTTCGTCTGTTTCCTTGCGCTACCTCGCAAACGCGGGAGACAGCGACAAAGTATAATAAAAATAATAATAATATATATATATATACATGTATATATATATATATATATATATATATATATATATATATATATATATATATATATATATATATATAGATATATATATATATATATATATATATATATATTTTAATTTTTTTTTTTTTAATTTTCCAAAAGAAGGAACAGAGGGGGCCAGGTGAGGATATTCCAAAAAAGGCCCAGTCCTCTGTTCTTAACGCTACCTCGCTAACGCGGGAAATGGCGAATAGTTTAAAAGAAAGAAAGATATATTCTATATTTATATATTCTTTCTTGGACCCGGTCTATATTATATTCATTGTTCACTTCCAGCGCCATGTTGGTGATGTCTGATGAACATTCTCGTGCTCTTGTGTTATCTCTTGGTAAACTCACCCCCCCCTCACCCCCACACACCATGCTATAACACATCCTCGTGTTGAAGAACATTCCCGGAGCTGACCTGTTCTTATCTGTTATTCTCCCCTTTATATCTACACCCCTTCCCATCACTCCCCTACCCCCCCTTCCTTCTTCCTCTCCCCATACCTTGACCCTGATTAATGTATAATGAAGTGGGGTGGTGTGTGGGGAGAAGCATATAGGGGTGGGGTGTGGGGAGAAGCATATAGGGGTGGTGTGTGGGGAGAAGCATATAGGGGTGGGGTGTGGGGAGAAGCATATAGGGGTGGGGTGGGGAGAAGCATATAGGGGTGGGGTGTGGGGAGAAGCATATAGGGGTGGTGTGTGGGGAGAAGCATATAGGGGTGGGGTGTGGGGAGAAGCATATAGGGGTGGTGTGTGGGGAGAAGCATATAGGGGTGTGTGGAGCGATCCACACAGCCATGTCAACTTAACATATTTTATAGACGTTTATTGCAATTAAGGGGGAGAGAGAGAGAGAGGGGGGGGGTCACTCTCAGATAACCACGTTATAGGGTGACCTGGGGTGGAATTTTGACCTTGATTGACCCCCCTCCTCCTCCCCACTGTCTATATCCTCAGCCAGCCCCCGGGGGGGGGGGAGGTGACGTGACCTCTCTTGACCTGATGGTGGAAAAATCAGGTCAGCTAAAAGCATGTGCTTGTGTGTGTGTGTGTGTGTGTGTGTGTGTGTGTGTGTGTGTGTGTGTGTGTGTGTGTGTGTGTGTGTGTGTGTGTGTGTGTGACGTAATACCTTGCGCGTCTTCCCCCGCCATATTCATATTGGGAGGGAGGGAGAGGGAGAGGGAAAAGAAAAAAAAGGAATTTCTTGATTTCATTTTCCAGGAGACGAGAGGAAGGTGTGATATATGGGTTCCTCCCCCCCCTCCCTTTCTCCCCTCCCCCCCTCCCCCTCACGTCGTCTCCCCCCCCTCCCCCCCCCCCCCCCCCCCCCCCCCCCCCCCCCCCCCCCCGCGCCGTAAGGGTGCTGGGGGGGCAATGATGACTGACATCCACGTCGACCTGTGCTGTCCGCTCCACTTCCCAAGTAGGACGAGCTGAAGACGTCATCATGAGCCACCTTCTTCTTCATCATCATCATCATCGTCATCATCATCATCATTGTCATCGTCATCATCATCATCGTCATGATCCTAGGTCGGTAAATGACCTCTGACCCGGAAGCCACATGGTGACCTCATCGTATCAGTTCCGTGGGTTACGACTTGGTTGAATGTTGCGTTGGTTTGTGGTGGTTGAGGAGGAGAGGTTGCGGAGGGGGAATTAAACCCCTCCTCCCCCAGCCTTGTGGTTGCTGCTGGGGGAAATGTGTGGGGGTGGGAGGGAAACATCATCTAAGTCCCCCTGACTTGTGGTTGTAAAGGGGGAGAGGTTGAGGGGTGAGGGGAATTATAATTCCCCTCACCTTTGTGGTTGCTGTGGGGGTTTGGGAGAGGGGGGGGGGAATGTACTTAGACGTATATCATTGCTTAGGGGGGAAGGGGGAGAGGGAATCAAGGTATAGCAGGATTCGAAGACGTGTGTGTCAAGCCCACTTCACCTGTCGCTACCTACCCCTGCAAGTGGACAACGGACCCCCCCTCGTCAACCCCCCATGATCCCCCCCTCCCTCACATCCCTGATGGAATACGCCAAGGTCTGCGCCCAGCCCGTCATAACCTCACATTACCCAGACGATGGTGGATGAATTCTCCCACTCCGCTCTCAGCAGGTCTCGCATGAATCACCCTGGCCAAGTCCCTCACACGACCAAGATTTTGTGGTGGAAGAAGAAGAAAGAAAATGGCCATCCCCCATCCCACCTTGAGCAAGCTCCACGTTGATGTAACACGTCCGTCCATTTGACCCAGTCTTGAACTTTATGCCATTCGACATATACACTCTCCTGAGGCTACACTCCCCAGACAAACCCGAGTTACAGTTGCATCGCTGGATTATGGACGCCATCCATCTCTTCAACTATAACAAGAATAGATTCATTTATTACTCAAGAGGCTTCTTGCCAAAAATGTTTATTGTACGCTGAAGACACCGACCACCACCACCACAAATGCCTGCACTTACTCTGGATGGACCTACATCATTGCCACACTTCATAACTTGTGGTCCAAATGGTGGACTTGGCTGATGGCTGGAGTGCTGTATGGTTCTAATTAAAGGAGTCCTAGAGTTGCCTCAGAGGAGCCCACCTGAAAATTGCAGGAGCCTCCTTGAAGAAGATATATATATATATATATATATATATATATATATATATATATATATATATATATATATATATATATATTTTTTTTTTTTTTGCTTTGTCGCTGTCTCCCGCGTTTGCGAGATAGCGCAAGGAAACAGACGAAAGAAATGGCCCAACCCACCCCCCCATACACATGTATATACATACGTCCACACACGCAAATATACATACCTACACAGCTTTCCATGGTTTACCCCAGACGCTTCACATGCCTTGATTCAATCCACTGACAGCACGTCAACCCCGGTATACCACATCGCTCCAATTTACTCTATTCCTTGCCCTCCTTTCACCCTCCTGCATGGATATATATATATATATATATATATATATATATATATATATATATATATATATATATATATATATATATATATTTCCTTGCGCTACCTCGCAGACGCGGGAGACAGCGACAAAGTATAAAAAAAAAAAAAAATATATATCCCTGGGGATAGGGGAGAAAGAATACTTCTCACATATTCTTTGCGTGTCGTAGGCGACAGAAAAAAAAAAAGAGGGGTGAGGGGTGGCTAGAAATCCTCCCCTCCTGTTTTACTTTTCCAAAAGAGGGAACAGAAACGCGGGCCAAATGAGGAATATTCTCTCTGAGGCTTAGTCATCTCTTCTTGTCTTGACGCTACCTCACTAACGCGAGAAATGGCTATATATATATATATATATATATATATATATATATATATATATATATATATATATATATATATATATATATAGTTATGTACATCTTGCACTTAGTTATCCATTTGTTTAAACGAGAAAACGTGATTACATAAAATTTGATCGAGAGAAAAATTAATAGGTTACATCTATTGCGTTTTTATGGGTGTACGCCTAAGAAACTGCATTCTTTTAGACTTAAGATTCGTTCTATAAGAAGGTAGAATTATATCTCCTTTCTATTTTCTGCTAAGATATTTACTTTTAGGGATTATATATATAACTGTTTAATATTACAGAATATATCATGAAGAAATATGAAAAAATGATACTTCTTTAATTTGTAAAAGCATGTCACTGGACTGGCGAACGTGTGGCTGCTGCTAACCCTGCCAGGGTCTGTGCACAAGCGACCAAATTCGCTAATGGAAAACAAAACAATCACAACCTGAGACGCAGTTCGAGTGCCTCTTTCATCCAATTTTTAACCCGTAAGTCCTGATTTTGGGGCGTAAAAAGTCGAAATACAGAGCTGTGAAGGGGCAGAGAGTGCGGTAGTGGCGTTAGTGGCGTAGATAAGGGAATTAAGGGCAATGTTGTGGTCCCAGGAAGCGTAAACAACACACAAGGTCAACCTAAATAGTAAACAAAGATTGCGTAGGCAGACCTGACTATTAATAGTGGAAGTTCTCTGGGGGATGGACGCACCGAGCCTTCTTGGCTCACTTCTCGACCAGGGATTTACATAAAGTAAGGCCGAAGTGGATTAAAAAAATTTTTCAGTCGACTTCAGGTTAGCGAGAGTGAAAGGTCGCTGTGAGTCAGTTGCAAGTTATGCCTTTGTTCCACATTATGCAATGTTGTGGTGATATGAGGCACCAAGGCAGAGAGTTTTCTTTTTTTTTTTTGAGAGCATGTGGGAAGGAAAATGAGTTAGTCATTATGTTGATCACGAAAGATATCCTTTGCTAGGTATTGATAAGTGTTGATAATGAAGTATGAAAAAAAAAATGTGTTAAAATGAAGTTATGGAAGTACTTGAACTTATTGACATGATTATCTTGGGCGATGGTGTCATATGAGTCAGCTCCATGACTTAGATTATTATAGTCATGTGTCTGCCAGAATAGTGATAGTGGTGATGATATTTAATATGCCATGTGTAATTTAGATGGTAATTATTAAGAGTCATCATTTACTGGTATCAGTAGAGTCAAGAAAGAGGTTATCAATTTTTGCAATTGTTATCTTGAGGAATAGTAACCTGTAGAGCAACTGTAGATATATGTTGATTGTTGTCCTTATCTTCCCTTCTTCACTTTATTTGTGAATTGCTTTAACTCCTTCCTTGAGATGGGAAATGTTTCATAGACTAATAGTTTGGTAGTCGTAAAGTGAGTGTGTTCACTCTTACTTTTTGATATTTTGCTCTGCCTTGTACGATGAAAGAATATTTCACTGCAATTTGACTGTTTTCTGTGTGTGGGTGAAGGTTTTCAAGATTCCATTGTTCACCTAATTCAGTTCCGAAGTAGACTGAATGAACTTGTTCAGAGTGCCATGTGCTCCTTCAGTGTGACCTAAAGCTCATAAAGAATCCACAACAGTTGATACAATTTACCTTATTTGTGTTCATTGATATTTTGTATACAGGATACAAGTATTAAGGTATATGTTGTCGTATGATTAACTCTGTATCATTTATTGTGGTGTTCTTCAATAGAGTAATGACAATAACTTAAGATCTAGCAAGTTTAATGTTTGGCATGTACTGAAAAATACTGGGTTAAAGATATTGCATACACGGTTTTTGGAGAAATTGACAGTGCATGATGGATGCTCGTACAGTATGCTTGATGAAATTGGGTCTCAGATCTTTGCTAGTAGTTAGCTTAGGTCTGGCTTTCAATTCAATCAGTCTTTTATTTTTTTTGTGCTTCAAAGCCATCCCCAGTTGTGTGAGGGCTTTGTATTATTGGGATATGAGAATTCCAAATTGTGAAAGAGGTTGTTACATACCAGATTTCCCTCGTTTGGTAAAAGCATACATTCATTGATTGTGTCAGGAAATTGTTACAATAAAAGACCACTCAAGCTTGCTTCAGTTTTATTGATGTTTTGACAAATATAAGTTTAATATATACAAAGTTCTGTTCTTAATATATACAAAGAAAAAGACTCAAAATTTTTCACTGGAATTTTGACGTGGTGTAGATGGATTCATTAAAGCTTGTGTTAATAAAAGTCCGAGTTTTTGTAGTAATGATAGAACCTATGTCAAAATATTGGTGAATCCAGCTATTTTTCATCTATAGGATTATTTGCATGATTGCTACGTAAAGTTCAATGAAAGAATCACTTCCCATTGTAATGCAGCAAGAAGTGGGGAGGGCTTTGACGTACAGCAAAATCTGAGGTTAAGATTCAAACCAGCTAACCTAATCTAGCCAAGAGGTTCCAGACCTAGGCCCCTCCTTACCTTGCATAACCTAGTGTATTCAACTTAATTGGTATTAACCTTCATGGTGTAGTGGTTAGCATTACTGAATGTCACGCTTGTGCGGGCTACCTGGGATCAAACTTGCATAGGTTTGAATCCTGGTTGCAGCAGTTAGCATACAGTCCTCCCAGCTGTTCATCCTCCTGTGGGGTTTGGTCAATAGAATGAATACCTGCCATAAGCTAGTAGTGTGGGTGTGTGCATACATACAGAGGAGTAAAGACATGGTACACGTACAAAAGGTTAAGAAGATGAAGGAACACACTGGCCAATAGTTGATCAGTTTTTGCTTAATGTACTTCGCCAACTTGTGTGATGTTAAAATTTCCTAGCGTGCTCATTATTAGCAGAAAATTAGACAGAGTAAGGGAAACCTGGATGCACTTATAGGAATGGCTAAAAGTGCAGTCATGGTGCCATGATCTCTAGCATATATTTAGAGAAACTAATTAATGTAAGAATATATTAGCTGTTGGGTGGCAATTTTTTGTATGATTGAGATGGATGAAACCCATCACCCAAGAGAGTGAGTTAAATGTTACTTTAGTGATTATAATGGGCCAAAATTACTCTATAATTAGATGGTCCTGGCACTTCTGAACTGTAGTGTTGTGACCATATATTTTTTACTTGATTACCTCATGTATGTAGTAAAGACTTTTGATTATTTTGATTTAGCTGTCTTTATTCAGGTACATCACATGTAGCCTACTGTAATCTTGTATTTTTCAGTTATGACGTGATAGAAAGTTGTGACTAGATGCCAAGATGATTTACGTGTTTCTCGTCGATACTGGCACCATGATGACCTTTGACATGAACCTAGCATTAGAGAAGTAAGTTTTGTGTTTGAAGACCTGAGGATAAAAGAACAAAGGGCAGCATGTGCTGCAGGGGTTTGAGAAAAAAGTATTTCTAAGTATTTCTCACATACATTCTTCAAAGCAAACACCTGATCCACACATCCTCTACCACTTCTGAAACCACACTGCTCCTCCCCAATCTGATGCTCTGTACATGCCTTCACCCTCTCAATCAATACCCTCCCATATAATTTCCTGGTAAATTATATGGGAGGGTATTGATTGAGAGGGTGAAGGCATGTACAGAGCATCAGATTGGGGAGGAGCAGTGTGGTTTCAGAAGTGGTAGAGGATGTGTGGATCAGGTGTTTGCTTTGAAGAATGTATGTGAGAAATACTTAGAAAAGCAAATGGATTTGTATGTAGCATTTATGGATCTGGAGAAGGCATATGATAGAGTTGATAGAGATGCTCTGTGGAAGGTGTTGAGAATATATGGTGTGGGAGGAAAGTTGTTAGAAGCAGTGAAAAGTTTGTATCGAGGATGTAAGGCATGTGTACGTGTAGGAAGAGAGGAAAGTGATTGGTTCTCAGTGAATGTAGGTTTGCGGCAGGGGTGTGTGATGTCTCCATGGTTGTTTAATTTGTTTATGGATGGGGTTGTTAGGGAGGTAAATGCAAGAGTTTTGGAAAGAGGGGCAAGTATGAAGTCTGTTGGGGATGAGAGAGCTTGGGAAGTGAGTCAGTTGTTGTTCGCTGATGATACAGCGCTGGTGGCTGATTCATGTGAGAAACTGCAGAAGCTGGTGACTGAGTTTGGAAAAGTGTGTGGAAGAAGAAAGTTAAGAGTAAATGTGAATAAGAGCAAGGTTATTAGGTACAGTAGGGTTGAGGGTCAAGTCAATTGGGAGGTGAGTTTGAATGGAGAAAAACTGGAGGAAGTGAAGTGTTTTAGATATCTGGGAGTGGATCTGGCAGCGGATGGAACCATGGAAGCGGAAGTGGATCATAGGGTGGGGGAGGGGGCGAAAATTCTGGGGGCCTTGAAGAATGTGTGGAAGTCGAGAACATTATCTCGGAAAGCAAAAATGGGTATGTTTGAAGGAATAGTGGTTCCAACAATGTTGTATGGTTGCGAGACGTGGGCTATGGATGGAGCTGTGCGCAGGAGGATGGATGTGCTGGAAATGAGATGTTTGAGGACAATGTGTGGTGTGAGGTGGTTTGATCGAGTGAGTAACGTAAGGGTAAGAGAGATGTGTGGAAATAAAAAGAGCGTGGTTGAGAGAGCAGAAGAGGGTGTTTTGAAGTGGTTTGGGCACATGGAGAGGATGAGTGAGGAAAGATTGACCAAGAGGATATATGTGTCGGAGGTGGAGGGAACAAGGAGAAGAGGGAGACCAAATTGGAGGTGGAAAGATGGAGTGAAAAAGATTTTGTGTGATCGGGGCCTGAGCATGCAGGAGGGTGAAAGGAGGGCAAGGAATAGAGTGAATTGGAGCGATGTGGTATACCGGGGTTGACGTGCTGGCAGTGGATTGAATCAAGGCATGTGAAGCGTCTGGGGTAAACCATGGAAAGCCGTGTAGGTATGTATATTTGCGTGTGTGGACGTATGTATATACATGTGTATGGGGGGGGTTGGGCCATTTCTTTCGTCTGTTTCCTTGCGCTACCTCGCAAACGCGGGAGACAGCGACAAAGTATAATAAAAAATAAAAAAAAAATAACCAAGCTTGTGATTGTTAGGGCACCATTTTTGTATGAAAATCAGGTTTGTTGTTACCCATGTGTTTTGAAAACCAAGACAAGAGAGATTTAGCATTGGTAATACATGAAAAGGCACATAATAGAAGTAACAAAGAGCCCAGTAAGAAAGATTGAGAGAGAGTGTAAGCTGGGTTGATTACATGAGGAATTACTGTGTAAGAGAGGGGTGTAGTAGTAAGTGCAGTCTGAATGAAAGAACTGACTGGATGTGCTTAAATAGTTCAGACATACAAAGTGCATGAGTGAAGAAAGACTGCATATCAGAAGTGGGAAGAGAAAACCAAGAAGGAAGAAGAATGGAGTGAGGGATGCTTTAGGTATAAGTGCTTGAACATCATTGGGGGCGAGAGTTGTGCTTGAGACAGAGTGAATTGGATTGATTTGGTACTATATATGGGTGGTGACATGGTATCATTGAGATAAACCAGGCGATATTAAGGTAAAGAATGGAATAATTGTGGTGCTTGTTTCTAGATTGTATGCTGTGGATTCACTATAAAGTATTTGACAGTAAGAGAGGGGATTTGTGTGCAAATGAGGCCATTATGTGGTTGTTCTGATATTACTCAGCTAAGGCTGGAGAATCCAATGATATAAAGAAAAAGTTGCCACATTTAGCTTTTATTGTATGAGACATATTCATCTTTTATTTAGTAAGCTGAAAAGGATTTTGTCACATACTGCAGTTGCACCTTTACTATATTTGATTGTCTTACCTTCACAGTGTATCAGTTCTTAAGGAGGTGATTAACAGAGCAATGAAGGTGCCCCCTGAAAAGCAGGTTTTGCTCATCTCTGGAGGGGAGGCACTAGATCCAAATCTGCGTGTGTGCCAATACTCTGCTGGCACTGACACAAATCCCATCTTCCTTTTTTCAAAAACCACTATTGAGGGACAAGTTCCTCCATCCCCAAGTATTGACTATGGCCCCGATACTGACTTGAAGGTAGATAGACGCTATGTTTGCAATGACTTTAGTTCTTATGATTTATGTTACAGTATAAATATGCAGAGCTAACGATGAAAGAATACTGTAGTTAAATTCACTTTTGAATTGATGATTTTTATTTGAATAAGATGAACTTTGTTTTTGATTTGGCATTTTGGTAAACTTTCATCTTGTTTAATTGATTTTGTTAGTGATATATTGTAGTTGATTTTATATCTTGCAATAAAGCTCTGAAGTATATCTAATCTTTTATGGGGGAACATTTGGTAGGAGCCTCTGAAATCACTGTGTTAGTTGCTCTCTGCCAGTATCCAGTTAAGGATACGGCACAAAAGGTTGAGAAGCAGCACTGTAGTTCACCAGTAATGGAGACTTTTGCTATGGCCACCCTCTCAAGGGAGTTCCTGAAGGGAATAGGCAAAAGAGATATAAATAGATAGATAGATAGAATATGTATTAGTATGCTATGGAGTTTACTTCTGTTTCATCATTGCAATAGTGTATTGTTTTGTCTTAAAGTACATAAAAGATTTTGTATTAGCTTTTATCAGTTTGTATAGTGTTTTGCCTGAAATTAATGAAATTTTGCATCAAAAATTTTATGAAAAGTCCATCGGTTTTCCTCCGCTGTTGTGATAGTGTTTGTACTGATATCTTCAAAACATTGATGCTAGCTAAGCTCATAAGCCCTCCATTTTCTTTCTTGTGAGTGAATGCATCACAACTCTTGACATCTTTCTGTCACCATAGAAACAATGGTGGCATGCAAGTTTGCGACATGAAAAGTCAGGCAAAACGTTAATGGACAGGAGTGTTAAGACCAATTGTTTGTGTTTTCATTCTGTTATTGGTATGAAGAGGACTTTTGCTTCATTTTCAAGATCTCTTGATAATTGTATTTTACTATTTTGTTGTCCCAAAGTTGTTTCAGACAGGGTATTCTTATCCTCATGAAGAGCCAAATGGAAGTTTTTCATTGCTTCTTGTTTAAGACAAATGTGTGATTCTATCTCTTCATTTGTATAGGATCAAGTGGAAGGGGCACTGAAAATGCCTGCCAGTTACAACACAGTGGTTGCCCGGGCACAATTGGCCCAGCAGTTTCATGAGCACTCCCGGGACCAGACTCGCACATGCCAACAACTTGTACATGACCAGCACCTCCAGCAGCAGGGTTAGTGTATCTGGTGTTATCTTTTCCATTTGTCTTCTGAAGTGGTCTCATCTCCCACTTCTCCCTCAGAATTTATGTTAGATCCAGAGGTTGGTACTCTTTTCATAGCCAAGGCAGTCTGCAAGGAACCATGGTGCTAGGTGTTACCTTGCTTTGGTTGTCGGTGGAAGTCTCTTGTCGCTGAAATCAATAGAGTTTGGTTTTCAGTAACACCATTATCAGATGTCACCTTTGCCTAGACTTGGTTGATCTTTCTTATGTGAATTTGTATATCCTACCTTCCTTAGGTTATTATCCAAAGGTAAGGCTAAATTGTTGCTAAGAATTAGATTCTTTATTTTAAATGAAAAGAAAATTTTTGAAATTAAGTGTCGCTTAAATTAGACTAATTTACTGTGTGTTTTATCAGTAAGTTTTGAAATTAAATGAAGTTTAAGTTAAGGTATTTAGATTTTCAGTTGGTTTTACTAATAAGTCTAGTAAATTAAAAGAAAACTTTGCTTTAAAGTATATTGATTAACATTCAGCTGGATAGATAGATCTGAAAGATAAATCTTATGTTTTAGGTCACTTGATGTGCTATTGATTTTGTCGTGTTTTAGCTAAATTGTGGAGGAGGTATAATGAAATGGTATGTTGGATGTTGAGTGATTGGTTGTTACTAGAGATTTTGAAGTTCCTCACAGCACACAGAGATTTGCACTGAAACTGTTAAAAGAACAACTGATGATGTAGTCAAGAAAAAGCTTTGAGGTTATAGGTTTTATGTGAATTTTTAATATAGAATTATTTTGCTCTCTTTGTTGCAGGATGGGCTGCAGTAGTAGCAAATCTTGAAGATATTGTGTCAGCTTTTAAGAACAGATTTGAGAACTTCGAGCAAAGCTTTAATGACTATTTAAAAGGACGGGAAGAAAAGTTTGAGATTCTTGAGAAGTAAGTCGAGAAAATTGTTTGTTATGATTTTTACCCATGATATTTTTGCATTTTGTCTTAGGTAGTAGTTGGTAGGCAGCCACAGACCAGTGACCTATATTACTGGTACTACCTGCCTTGGTATTGGGACAGTTGGTGATGGCTTAATAGGGTGTTGGCACTTCAGTGGTTGTCAAGTTGCATTCCTGTGATCATGATATCTGTCTTTTCTTTCTGCCTCACCCACACATGGACTGTTGGCTTTCTGTCCACAAACATTCCGTCTTTCCTTGTCACACAATACTAGACTACACTAATTCGTTCAACTCACTCTTTGTAACTCTAGATTATTCTGTGGTTAACACTGTGCACCAGCCCTGCCTTTTGGCAAAACAGTAGGAGCAGTAGACAGTAGTAGGTACGAGCAATGGGTAGAAGTAGTAGATTGGAATGTTTGGCAGGAACAGTAGTTAGACACATGAGGTAGAAGTAGTCAGGAAACACTGTGCTGGAGTTGCTTTCTGCCAGTGGCCTGTTAAGATGAGGCACTGACGGCTATGAAGCAGCACTGGAATTCACTCGTTACAGAAACTCTTTTAATGTGGCTATCCCATTGAGGGAGTTCCCAGAGAGAATGGGCATGAGAGAAATGAGGAGATAATAGGTAGTCTCATTAACACCATGTTTTCCATGTTTTTCACACGACATCAGAACTGCTCCATTATAGAATTATAACTACACATTATGTTTAAAGATAGAATTTATTTTTATATGTTGTTTAGTAACCAATGTGTTGTTTCCTAGAATTTATTGTTATATGTTGTTTAGAAAGTTGAGAGTAAATGTGAATAAGAGCAAGGTTATTAGGTACAGTAGGGGTGAGGGTCAAGTCAATTGGGAGGTGAGTTTGAATGGAGAAAAACTGGAGGAAGTGAAGTGTTTTAGATATCTGGGAGTGGATCTGTCAGCGGATGGAACCATGGAAGCGGAAGTGGATCATAGGGTGGGGGAGGGGGCGAAAATTTTGGGAGCCTTGAAAAATGTGTGGAAGTCGAGAACATTATCTCGGAAAGCAAAAATGGGTATGTTTGAGGGAATAGTGGTTCCAACAATGTTGTATGGTTGCGAGGCGTGGGCTATGGATAGAGATGTGCGCAGGAGGATGGATGTGCTGGAAATGAGATGTTTGAGGACAATGTGTGGTGTGAGGTGGTTTGATCGAGTAAGTAACGTAAGGGTAAGAGAGATGTGTGGAAATAAAAAGAGCGTGGTTGAGAGAGCAGAAGAGGGTGTTTTGAAATGGTTTGGGCACATGGAGAGAATGAGTGAGGAGAGATTGACCAAGAGGATATATGTGTCGGAGGTGGAGGGAACGAGGAGAAGAGGGAGACCAAATTGGAGGTGGAAAGATGGAGTGAAAAAGATTTTGTGTGATCGGGGCCTGAACATGCAGGAGGGTGAAAGGAGGGCAAGAAATAGAGTGAATTGGAGTCATGTGGTATACAGGGGTTGACGTGCTGTCAGTGGATTGAAGCAAGGCATGTGAAGCGTCTGGGGTAAACCATGGAAAGCTGTGTAGGTATGTATATTTGCGTGTGTGGACGTGTGTATGTACATGTGTATGGGGGGGGGGGCCATTTCTTTCGTCTGTTTCCTTGCGCTACCTCGCAAACGCGGGAGACAGCGACAAAGTAAAAAAAAAAAAAAAAAAAAAAAAAAAAAAAAAAAAAATGTTGTTTAGTAACCAATGTGTCGTTTCTTTTTAGTTTTGATGAAGATCTTAAATTGCTAGCAAGAATACCAGTGCTTCCAGCTCTTCTTGGGAAAAGGGATCAGAATCTTGATGTGGAAAAAGCTACAGAGGAAGCTGAGGAGGAAAAACCTGAGGAAGATAAAGGTAATACTGTTCTCATACAAGGGTTAGGAATATGGAATGTAGGTCAGGCTAGGGAGGCAGGTCAGATGAAAGAAGATAAGGGTTAGGATCCGTTAATATATGTAAGGGATTAGGGTTAGTCTGAGGAAAGCTGATGTCAAAAGACTCCAATACTTATAAGTGAGAAGGATAGATGTTGGTAATAAGTCCCAGATTGTAGGAAAAGGGAGATGGGTGATGTAACTGGAATCTGCCAGCTTGTGACTACACTGTGAGTCAGAAGTCGTCTTCCTTGAAGTTGAATCAGTGGAATACATTCTTGTTGAAGAACCTCCCATTCCAAAGGAGTCCATCTTTTCCCTTGTTGAGGAGTGTCCATGTGATTGTATGATGATAAAGGGAGATTTGATAGAATGTTAAAGTGGCATGGTAACCACTATATAGGTATGAGTGAACAGATTGGTTTTAAAAATATTGTAACAGTTGCATATGCACTATGTGGTGGTAAAGAAGGGAAGTTAAGGTTACTTCTTGGAGAAGATTAGGAATAGCAGCTAAGGATGTGGATATTGTGGAGATTGTATTTGACTGATGGAAATTGGTAGGTAGAGAGAGTAGGAGTGATAAGTAGTTAAGGTTCCAGGAAAGAATGACAGTGGTGAAAGGATATGTGGTTAAGGTCCCAGGAAATAGTGACAGTGGTGAAAGGATATGTAGAATGTGGACATCATTGGGAATAAAAGTTTTGCATGTACATATTTTCAGCACAGAAGTGTCCATGAATATACAACTTAGTGTGCAAAGTGAGAAAGTGAACAGCACTTTATAGGTGAAGAGGTTCATGTTTCACTAGAGTTCTTTAGTTATGGAGACTTTGTTGCCATTGCCACTCTTTGAGGGAGTTCCATTTGGAAGAGGCATCAGAGATATAGTTAGAGTTAAGGATGTATATGAGTGACTTGAGGCTTATGTACCTGATCTGTCTCATGGGATTGGAAATAGAATAAGATAGATAGGTGGATTGAATCAAGGCATGTGAAGCGTCTGGGGTAAACCATGGAAAGCTGTGTAGGTATGTATATTTGCGTGTGTGGACGTATGTATATACATGTGTATGGGGGTGGGTTGGGCCATTTCTTTCGTCTGTTTCCTTGCGCTACCTCACAAACGTGGGAGACTGCGACAAAGCAAAAAAAAGAAAAAAAAAAAGATAGGTAGAAGTTGCTTGTTTTTCCAGGTCAGTATAGGTAAAAGATAATAGCAGTAGAGATGATGGATAGTGTTTTTGGGGCTAAGAGAACTGGTAGAGTAGGAAAAGAATGAAAAGGGAGTATGAAGTGAAGATACCTTTTGGTTGATGCATGGGCAAAAGTCTCTTAAGATGGTAAGACTATGGAGAATGCATTGTATATAATAAGGTAGTCAAGATGTTGTATGATGGAATAGATGAAGGTACAAAGAGAAGAGGGGCACCATGGAAGAGATGGAATGATGCAGTGAGTTAAGTGAATATGGCTTGTGATATTTCAAATGAGAGTGGGCAGAGGACTTTTGAGCATACGCAAAGGAATGATTTTGTGTGTGAAGGTGGTGTGTCTGGAGACTAAAAGCACTGAATGGATCAACATAGTAAGCAAAATTAAGTAAGTAAAATAAGTAAGGAACACTGAAATAATTTTGATAATGAATATAGGGTAAACTCAGGAAGTTTATGATAAGGAGTTTTGTTTAACAAATTATGGAATGAGGAAGCTAGTGCTTGCTTAGGGACTCAGTTTTTGAAGGAGGATGTACTAATGAAATCATTGGAGAATCAGAAAGCATTGGAGTACTATAAAGATCACTATCATCTGTGAGTTTTATCAGATGGTGATGACTATGATACAAAGACCATGAGCCTGCTGGAGTGGATCAGTGCCAAAGACAGCCAGAGTGACGTGGAACAGATTGCGCAGCTCTGTTATCGAGGTTTAACACAGGTGAATAATGCTTTAATGTTTATTAATATTCTTTAATCATCTTTTATTATGGGTTGAGCTGTTAGATATCCACTGACATATACCATATCTTGCATTTCTGACTCTTAATCAAATCCACATAGCAAAAGCTCAGCATTAGAAGTCAGTCATTTTGGTGTCCATGTATTGACATATCTTTGTATGCCATCCACTTTTTGACTCTTGTATTCACATTCCCAGTTAAGTCTGCATTTTCAATTTACTACCTGCATTTGCATCCATAACCTTTCTTAATACCCCATTAAAGTATACATTGAATGACCTTGTTAATGTAATGCAGTCCTATCTTTTTTTTTAGGTTCATACTTAAATCCATCTTTGAATCTATTATATTGATTTGTAGGTGTTACACATAATCTTGTACATTGCTGTTGTCAAACTGCAATCTTGTTCTATGCAGGATTATACACCTATTTGTTGAGGCTTATTGGATATGCTAATAGAAATTGAATAAAACAGTAGGGGAGTGAGTTGCATTGGAGTTAGTTTATGGATCACATACGCCATTATATGAGGAGTATTTGATATTGGATGTAATTGTTGCAGATCAATGAAGGGCTGTTAACTCAGCTGTCTACTGAGGTAGATTCAGCAATTCGTGAAGCAGATCAACCACGAATGAAAGAAATCAAAGGTCTTGGTGAACGGCTATTTGGCCTTGAACAGCTGATGCATGAGGCTAACAAAATTGTTCAGGAACAAAATAACTTTGCTCAGGTGGGTAATTACAAGCGGTCTAGAAGAGATATTACGGGTAAGTCATTGAGTTATTTGGAGGGAGGTTTATAATGTATGAAAGACAAGAGAACAAATGAGAGCATTGGTAAAGGGGACAAAGGTTACTTGTCTATGTATGAAGTATCCATAGACTTTAACATAGTACCAATTAGTTTGAAAGATTTATATAACTTCTCATTTGGTGGACTTATGGCTTTTCTTTTTTCAATGTGTGTATATATGAATTAGTTTGCCTTTGTTTTTACTCTATATGTATGCATCTATCAGTTTGTTTGTTAGTCTATATGTGAATGTCTTTCATCTTTCCTGCAATTTATGTCTCAGTATTTTTATGTATTAAATTTGTCTGCTTTATTGTGTCTCCGTATCTGTGACTATATAGTTACATCATATGTTTGTCTATATGTCTTTTTGTCTGTTAATATAAGACCTCTCTCTCTCTCTCTCTCTCTCTCTCTCTCTCTCTCTCTCTCTCTCTCTCTCTCTCTCTCTCTCTCTGTCCCCCTATGTTTTTCTTTGTCTTTCTATCATTATCTGCCTGTTTTTGTCACTTAAGGCAAAAAGTGTGAAAATCAGCGTAGAGAGAGAAGTGAAACATTTACAGTTGCTACAGTTGCTATGAAGCATTTGTTCAGCATACCATAATTGTGGATATGTGTGATTGAGATAGACTATTTTCACTGTCTCAACCTTGTGTAGATAGGAACAAGGCGCTGTATGATCAGTGAATACGTATATGAATAATTGGCTAATGAATTAAAGATTGCATGGTGGTATACAAAAGGGGAAAGTGAAAGTCTTCATTGTATAGAAAGATTAAGCAAAAAAGAAATAACATTAGCTCTAGGTACTTACATTGGGGCTGTTAGAATTAACAGAGTAGGGAAAAAGAGACTGGTGAGAGAAAGGATAATAAGAAAATCAGTTACTGAAGGATTTTGTACATTTGAGAATACATAGCAGATTCCTTAGGGCCACTTTAGTGTGTGTGACATAGGACAAGAATTGTTAATTATAGAAGAATATCAGTACCTCTGTAGGTGATTAGTCATTTATTATTTGGAAATTGTAGGCATCTGTAGGAACTGATCTCTAGGATGCATTTGATTGCTACTAGTTTTATCTAAAGAGAAGTCATGCACTACTTTTTAACTTTTTGGACTGTAAAAACATCTTTTAGTGTATAGATAATTGCAGTGTTTAAAATTTGGTTTCAGGCTTTACTTAAAAACCAAAGTCGAGCAGGGAAGGTGAATGACCCATCCATCTTTCCTGATCTCTGCACCTCACACCGCAAGAACCTCATGCATATGCTCAAGAATCATCAACGGGCAAGTGCAGAACACTGTTAACTTCTTATGTACTGTAACATAGGGAAGAAAAATATGTTTGATCTTTGCATTTGTAGAGTGGAATAATGCTTTTAGACTTTTCTCCGAACCCACTGGTTACATGTCCTCATTTTCAAAGTTTAAGTATCTCGCAGCAGTAATCTAAACATGAGAATTGTGCATGATTGTGAGAAGTGTGAAATATCAATAAAAGTATTAGGAAAGCCAAAGAGAGTTATAAAACTGCAACTCACTGGAAAAAGAGGAGGATCAAACTTCTTAGATTCACATGTTTTTGGCTGTAGACTTTTTTTATTGCTGGTAACTTAAACCAGAGCTGGTTGTGTAAAGTTCTTGCTGTATTGGATCTTTTTAAGGGTAATTTTTATCTTTTATTGATGATGTGTTACTGCTCTTAGTGTTATCTAAAGCATGAAATAAATAATATGCTTTCATTCACAGATACAAGACATAAAGAGAAGATGTATCAAAGCAAAAGAGGAACTGTCTGAGAACTTACATGTCAGATTAAAGTGAGTATGTGCTGATGCAGAGATGAACAGTAAAGGAAAAACAACTTCAGAAATGATGTCATATCCATTACTGAAAAAATCTGCATGTCTGTCATGTAACACCATATAATCTCATGCTTACTTAGCCTTGTCTCTGCATGTATATTTATCCATCAGTCATCAGTTTTTTGGTATAGGTAAAGTAAACAATGAAATATGCACAGTGGCAGCTCGATACTCAGGTCTCCTCCTTCACTTCAATGCATTGTGCTGAAACATCTACAAAATTTATACAGAATGTAGTGGATGAAATATACTTTTGAAGTGAATTTTTATATTGATATATGGCTACCTCGCAAACGCGGGAGACAGCGACAAAGTATAAAAAAAAAAAAATGGATATCTTAAGAAATAGTAATGTTAAGTAAATTTTTTTAAACAGCTTGAAGAACTTGAATTTTGACAGTTGGAAAGGAAAACTTGTTGAGATATTTTAAGGTTAAGCTTTTCTCCGTTTTCCTATCCTTTCAGCTTTGTATTCATATCTGTCTTTCTTTTGTGCTATATAATTCAACCACATTGCTGAGTGATTTTTTTTTAGTAGATTTTCTTATCTAAAAATTTAAGATTGCTGCTCATCCAACTCTGTTTCTTTCTCTTAAAGATGGATTATGTATATAGAGAAGAGACTGTATGAGTTGGACAACAAGCTAAGCATGCACCATGAGAATGTCCGTCGTCTGTCAGGACTGTTGCAAGTGGTTGAACAGATTCACCGTGCTCCTCATGTCTATGTTGGAGCCATTACCGAAGTGGCTCGTCGGCATGCTTTCTCAAAAGCTTTTGTTCAGGTTAGTTTTTCCATATACCTTATTCTCTTCCTTCATATTGAGGTAGCATCTGGAACAAACAAAGAGTGACCACACTTGCACACATACTCTCTCTGGCTGCCATGTATAATGCACTGAAACCACTGCCTGCTATTCAAAGCCACTCCCTGGAGACCACTTCATGGTTTACCTTGACCACTTTAAATGCCTCTCATATGCTCAATGACTGCATGTCGTCCCCTGTATACCACATCTGTCCAATTTATTCTATCCTATGCATGCCTCCTTCCCTCCAGAATATTCAATTCCTGACACCCAATTTTTTTGTTTCATCATCCTTCCATCTCTTTGGTCTCCTACTTTCAGAGCCATGGTTTTATGGTTGGGTTAAACTGATAGCTTCTTTGAAATGGAATAACAGCTTCTGATTAGATAAGCTACATTCTTTTCTCTTGAATTTTGGGATTTCATTGTTTATGGATTTTTAATGGAATGTTGTGTGGCATTTCAAGGTTAAGAATGCTTCTGTCTCACATGATTACATGGTAAAGGAAAAGATCTGTGTCAGTTAAGACTACACATTCTTCACTTTATTGTTACATGCTGCTCAAGTAAAAGGTCATTTCCTAATGGAGATGACTCCCATGCATTTTGCATATTAGTGGAAAATTTAGTCCAGGTTTGCTGATATTTTTACCCTTTTTATTTGATTACATCTAACCCTTGCTAATATTCTATTTTACCACAGTGGGCGACAACTCTAAGCTCTGAGAGCGGGGAGGTGTGGCAGCGCGAGGTAACAACAAGAAGACAATTTATCCAACATTTTTCTTCACACTTCCTCGCTAGCCTCTTCCCTGGGCTGGATGATCTACCTCCAGACTTTGCCACACAGCCACCTGATAAATTTGATGATACATTACCAAAGGTATTTCTTACCCAAGGTTCAGGATGTACCTGTAAGTGTTAGATATGGAATTCTGTGCTTTGGTAAAGTTTAGATGGTAGTTGTAAACAGATAGATGAATGTAGACCACCTAAATGGTATTGTCATTGAAAATAGGTATGGAGAGCCATGAAAATTATAGCCTTCCAAAACACTATATTGAAACAGATTTTCTTGTAGGACATGGGTGATCATTTCTGGATCTATTGAGGAAGTGCATCAAAATGTCATTTCCCTCAGCAAAATGAGGTTTGAGTGAAATTTTTTTCTGATTTACAGTTAACTGAAGAGAACATTGAACAGCTACGAGTGATACTACCAGAGCTGGCATCCTTGCTGGTAGTTGGAGAGGTTGTGGCAGTCCCTCCATTGCTCCAGTCTGCACTTCATTCCCGTGCCACTATTCCTCACACTCCCAGGTACCTCTAAATTATGCTCACTCAAGTAACTTCCTCACATGTTGAAGAACGTAGTTTAAGTAACCTGACATTGAAATTGTATTCTCAAGTAATTCTCAGCATCAACCCTTAGTATTAATCAGTTGTGGCAGTCCTATTGCTACAGTCTGTATTTCAGTATTGTGCACAATTCATTACAGTCCCAGTTACCTCTCACATGTGCTCTCATGTAACTCTCCCACTTGTTATTGAGCCTGCAGTTGTAACTTTTAATGTCAAGACCATACTCCTAAGTACTTCTTTCCTAATCTCAACTCTTATTATCAAGTAATAGACCTGTAATGATAAGCCTTATCTTAGATATAGTTTTTACTAAACGTTAACACCTTTTCTTTCATAGATAGATAGGTTATCAGGTCTATTGTGAAAAGTATTTGTAATGACCAATTTTAGTACCATTACTCCATAACTATAGTTTTACTACCACTCCTCCAGTTTCTGTTACAGTGATACCACTGTTATCTCTCCTAATGAAGCTGCAGCTCTTTTTAGTTTTCTTTTCTCTAATTCCACCTTGGATGACTAACATTTCCTCACTTCCTTATGTTTTTCTCCTTGACTTTTTCCTTACCAAAATGTAATTATGTTGCTTTTATTCACATTTACTCTCTATTTTCTCCTTTCATGCACTCTCCAAAACTCAGTAACCAGATTCTTTCATTACTATTTTTTTCCATACATGTTTTATTATTATTGTTATTATTATATAACCTTAAGGCCTGTTTTATGGAATACATGCAACATCAAGGCTGCACTTCATGTATGGGTAGGGAAATTATGGACTCCTTTAACTGCATTGGTAGATAAGTAGATAAAGAGATGGTTACAGGGATTAAGAATGTGATTGTTGGATAAACTGACAGTGGATAGAAGGCTAGGTTGGTTGAAACATGATCACCAGAGATATGGTTTTTTTAGTGTCTTACTGGGTATGATTATCTTCCAGGAGTAGTGGAACATTTGTGAAGGAAGGGAGTAGTGATGTGTATGCCTCAGCAGTCACTACAGCTAACTCTGCCACTCCGCGTAATACCCCTGACCGAGATGGTGTCATCAGAGGTCAGCAGCTGCGACCGTCCTCACTTACTCGGTGAGTTGATACCTTCACATTTGTTGCTGCAGCACCATATTATTGTATGTTACTTTATCATTACACATATAATTTATTTTCTCCACAGCTATACTGTATTAATTTTGTTCTTTTCTACCTCTCATTTAGTTCTCAAAGAATTATATCTTGGGCCCTTGAATGCGAAAGATAGGAAGAAGGTGGACATGTTGGAAATGGATTAGTGAGGATGATGTGTGGTGTGAATTGGTTTGATACCATAAGGATTGACAGCATAAGAGAGATGTGTGTAGTAGGCAGAGTCTGACTGAGACAGCTGACCAAGGTGGGCTGAAATGGTTCAGACATATGAAGAGGGTAAGTAAGAAAAGACTGACAAAGATGATCTACATGTTACAAGTAGAGGAAAGAAAGGGGAGGGGAAGAATGAGAGGATGGAGTGGAGCTTTTAGGTGATTGGATATTGAATGTAAAGGAGATTGAGAGGCATACTTAAGAATGAGATTGATTGGTGTAGTATATGGGGTTGGGAATGCTGTCATTTGGCTGAAGAAAGGCATATGAAGTGGTCAAGTCAGATAATGGAATGATTGATAGGGCTTGGCTGTGGATGGTACGTTTTGGTTTCAGCGCATTATACAAGACAGCTTTTGAGTTGATGTGTGTAGTTGTTCATTTGTTCCTTATGCTACGTTAGTAAGGCAGTAGAAGCACATGGTTAAAAAGAAGCTCTAGCCATTGACTGTAGAAATGGGGAAGCATTTAAACTACATTTACCATACAGTTAACTGCTAAGAAATATCCATATCCTACTTTCTTAAATGATTGTCTCATTCCATCAAATGTTCATGGACAGTGATGAGGTTGATGGCTCAGATAATCAGTATATGCCTTGAACTCTGCAGGGAACACCATGAGTCAGAAACAGACACAGAGGAGTTTGAAAAAGTTGGTTGCAGTGGAGGCAGTGATGGCACATTTTCTCCCATGGAGGTGAGAAGCTACTCACAATTTTGTTTTTAATATTTTTGGTATTTATTATAAGATGATTTTGTTCATTATATGATTGGTGGAATGGCTGGCTAGAGATGAATCAAGCAGTAAGTTGATGGTTCAAAATTTTTTATTCATTTGATATATATTCTGATTCTATGTATCTATCTGTCTGTCTCTATTTCTGATGCCTGTTCCCATTGGGAACTCCTTCAAGTGGGTGGCCATGGCAAAAAAGGGTCTCCGTAACTGTTGAACTCCAGTGCCGCTTCTTAACCTTTAGTGCCTCACCCTTAACAGGCCAGTGATAGAGGGAAACTCTAGCACGGTGTTTTCAGAGACTTCTTAGTGTTCCTAACAACTACTTCTACCTAATGTGTCTACCTAATGTTCCTGCCTAATGTTGTGAGAGTTACTAGTATTTCTGGCAAGGATACAAAGGGAATGATTATTGTTCTTGGACAGAGAAGGTGCTTGTGTATAAGGTTGAAAATATTGATAGAGACATTACTTTCCCGTATCAAATTGCAGTTGTGTGTAAAGTGAATAATTAGGAAAACACTGTAGTAGTGTGGTTGACTTTTAACCTTGCTCATTGTTAAGGATGCATGTATGAGAACAGAGAAGTGCTGTGGTCTTGATTCATCCATATAACTGGAAACTACCCCCATATTATTGGGAGCAAGGTGAATTTTAATGGATGGAAATATGAGTTAAAGAATTCTGAATGAGAGTGTGGGGATGTGAACAAGGTATATGTTAATGCACGGAAATATAAGGAACATGGGAATTATGAATGAGAGTGTAAGGTTATTTTAGTAATGATAGAATGTGGAAATGTGTGTTATGAGGGATGGGATTGTAACATCATGGGAATGTAGGGAATGTTTTAGTCAGGAATTGAAGAGAAGTAGTATGGTCTTGGGGGAATGTAGGATATAGGAGAGTGAGGGAAATTTTATGATCCTGAGGAAATCTGGAGAATATGAGTCTGTGGGTAAGGGAATCATTCTAATAAGGAAATATAGGGATTAGGAATGAGAGTGTTGGGGAATTATTATGGTACTGAGAGAAAGTGGGGATTAGAAATTATTTTAGTGCATTACCATGATCTGAAAGATATTAAGGACTGGAAAATGTGGATTAGATATTGTGCTCTTCAGGAATTAAATCACTGGGAGGTGTTGGATGTGAATTGTTTGTGATCTTGGGAATATGG
This sequence comes from Panulirus ornatus, assembly GCF_036320965.1. NCBI lineage: Eukaryota > Metazoa > Arthropoda > Malacostraca > Decapoda > Palinuridae > Panulirus > Panulirus ornatus. The sequence continues at coordinate 20,996,821 of NC_092278.1, forward strand.
TTAGGGAATAAGTAATTTAGGGAAAGTGGTCATACAAATGAAATATGCTGGAGATTAACTGCATGAATAATGCATTGTTTAGAAAAGCCTAATTTCCTAATGCTTGCTGTTATGCAATCAATGTTCAACAGCTTAACTTTGTCATGCACATGCTGTATAAGTGTGAATTACCCTTAATGAAAATATCTACAACTTTTTTTTATGGGAATCATTTCCTCTTAATGTAATCCATTCAGTCATATGGAACTTCTTATCTTTAGTGGTTGCAGGTAAGCCTCTTACATCTGACATTACATGCATCTTTTGTGGATATTAATATGCAGAACTCAGTCCAGACCGTGCAGGCTGGCAAAGGGCACAGATACCCAGTACCATGCTACTACTACCCTTTTATATAAGCATATAGGTGTATTAATCATAATGGATGAATACTTGTGAAAAATGCATTAGTCATAGATGTTTTATAAGCATGTAGCATTCAAAAGATTTGAAAGTTGAGGATGAGTTTTTAGAAGGAATAGAGAAGTGTGAAGGAAGTAAACATGAGGAAGTAAATACATTGTTCATTTTGAGGGATAACTCATTACCTTATCATCAGATTTGTGCTCACTCAGTCTTTAAGATATATGGTTGTAGTTAAGGAAGAAGGCTTTATAAAAAATGTAGATTGGGGAAATTTTTTAATTGACTTTAATTCCATGCACTTCTAAGTGAATCACTAATTTCATACTCTCTTGTGTAAATGAATCAAGAATCTCAAACATTGTTGTTCAAATGTAAACACCCATTTTCTTTGTCTTCATGCATTTTTTGTAATACCCATAGTAGGGCTTTTTTTTCCAGAATCTACACTAAATACTGTAGAGACTGTAAATATCATATTTATTCGAGTTATATTCCTGTGTGTGTGGCTGATCCCTGGAACTTATTTCAGGTAATGCCTGATAACATTCGGGGATCTGTGAAGACGAAACACCATTTTTCCACACAAGTTAATGAGTCAAAACATATAAAGTTAGATGGGGGCCATGGTCCTCCCTCACCAATTGCTGGGAGTCAGGAAGAGTTGAGGTGTGTAGTATTAATTTTATGAAACTACCAATATACATGTTAGTCACATTCTTTATGTTTGTGATCTTACCTGTCTTTGTTTATGTTTCTTTATCTTTCTTTATATCTATTAAACTTTTTGGTAGTCTAACTATGCTTAAAATGGGGTATTACATACATGATTTTGTTTAAACTTTTTGAGTATTGATCATCTTTATGCTCTTAATTTTGGAGACTCATCAGTAATACTTGAGATGCTGTTACATGATCTTAATGGCTAGTAGTTGGTTTCAGTATTTAAGAAATTTTGGTGTAAGTGAACTTGTAGAACTATCTGCTTTTTAAGTGAAATAATTTCATATTAGAGTCTCCCATCAGAGTCAGTTTTTGTACCTTTTTAAATCTCAGTTATTTTTGTACTTGGATCGTGATGAAGAAAAATCATGTTGCTGATTTTCAAGGTGGAACATCAAGATTTAGCCATTATTGATGATACATAAACTGAATTTGGAACTCACTTTTGTGGGTTTAGAATTTCCTATGAAGCAGATATTGTTAATTGATTGAAAATTTTTATGTAAGATAAATATTATAGGTTGCTAGCTACATGATGGTTTGCTTGCATTTCTCATTAGAGATGTCTATATAATGTATAATGCTCTAACTCTGGGCTACCCTGCTGTATTGTGGCAAACATGGGAATAGATATAGGTAGATATTTAGTTAGCTAACTAGTTTATTGAATAAGTTAGCACATAAGAATGAAGTAATACATGACAATACAGCATTTATATATTTACAATATAGATATGTTAGAAACACTAGAATGAGAATTTGTAAAGTGAATTATGCTTTTAAGGCATATCCTTTCTAAAGCCTGTTGCTTTACACTAATGTCTTTTTCTCCTGTCTGTATCCTTATTGCAACTCTGCTCTGTGATCTGTCAATGATTAACCTCACTTGAAACCATTATGATTTTTCCATTGTCAGTTTCTTTCTCCCTCCTCCTCTCGCTCCTGCTTCTTCTCCACAGTCTCTCCCTTTCTCACCTGGGCAACTCATATAAGGGACACCATGGAGCAGGAGTAATGCTCTGTAGTTGCAGCCTGTGACACTTGGGTCAAGCAAGGTTGGCAGAGTTCTGCTTACTATGGTTTGTGTTCAGCTGGTTACTGAGGTATGTTAGAGCATCCTCCCATTCTTTCTTCTTGGGAGGACATTGGCCCATAAAGTGTGAGACTTCAATGCTAACCCATAAAGGTGGGAGACTGGCATATAAGCATAGGCTTTTGTTTAGGTGCTAGTTGTCTCTGAATGCCCAGTGAAGAACCTAGTTGGTAGAAAACTGGCTTAAACGATAAGGGGTTTTATTTAGGTGCTAGATATATATAACTGACCCGTTGCGAGTAATGAATTTCATTCTTATACATAAATGAGTTATTACCATACGAGGATAAGATAATTGTTGCATTTTATGGGATTGCTTAAATGATATGATGCATTGTTATGATTTGGATGGCACTTTTGTGTATCAGGGAGTGACTGGAGTATATGGTAGTCCTTGAGCTTTGAGTGTTAGGAGCCTAAACTTGCAAGTGAGTGTAAGGCATACAAAGGATAGTGGATTAGAGGGATGTGTAATGCGGGGGATGACGTAGTGTCAGTGGACTGAAGCAGGCATATGAAGCAGTCAGGTAATAACCAAAGAAAGGTCTGTGAGGCATGGTTGTGAATAGGGGGCTGTGGTTTTAGTGCAGTACAAATAACAGCTAGGTAGTGAATGTAAGCAAATGAGGCCATTTCTTTGTCAATTTGTGACACAACCTTGCTAATGTGGGAAATGACATATCCTGCACTAGCAAGGAAGCACCTGTAAAAGAGGAAGAAATAGCCTCATTTGCTCATGTCCACTCTAGTTTGTCATGTATGATTCAATGAAGCCAGAATGCCCTATCTACAACCAGACCCAATTTTTTTTTTTATCTTTCCATGGTTTCCCATGATTGCTTCATAAGGCCTGGTTCAGCCCATCAGCAGTATGCCATCCCGTGTATACCACATCATTTTAACTCGCTTTATCCCTTGCACACCGTCCTGCACATTCAGGTCCCCATACACTCAAAGCCTCTTTCACTCCATCCTCCCCCCTCCACCTTGGTTTCCTCCTTTTCCTTGTTTTCCTCACTTTTGACATGTATTCCCTCTTAGTCATCCTCTGCTTATTCATCCTAGCAATTGTCCATACCTTTTTGGCTCTCTCATACTCATTCCTCTTACTACCGCTCTTTCCTCTTATCCTGTTATTTTGTTATTTGATCAACCCTCCTCACACCACATATTGTCCTCAAATATTCCATTTCCAGCACATCCAACCCCTTCCCTACATTTTTATCTAAGCCCACACCATAGATCCACCCAGTAATGATGAGACTACTGTACTGTACTATACCATCAAACATATACCATCTTTACCCATAAAAGCAATGACATCTTGTTCCACACATTCCTCAATATGCTCTGGATCTTTGCACCCTCACTCACCCTATGGCTCACTTCAGTTCCCTTGGTTCTATTTGCTGCCATATTCACTCCCAGGTATGTAGAACAATCCAGTTCCTTCAATTTCCTTCCATTCAAAATGGATAACTGGTCCATTTTCACTGCTGAACCTAAAAACGTTGCTTTTTAATTCTTACTGTCAACTTTCTGCTTTCACTCCCTCTCCCAAGCTCAGAAATGAGCATCTTTTTTTTTTTTTACTCAAATCTGCTATCAGTGTTGTGTCATCAGCAAGCAACAACTGTCTCATCTCCCAGGCTTCCCCACCCCCAACAGATTGCATATCTCCCATACCACCCTATTCATAAACAAATTAAACAGCCATGGTGATATCACACACCCCTGCTGCAGACCCACCTTCACATGGAACCAATCACCTTCTCTTGGTATTTGCATACATGCCTTGGAAGCAGTTGGTTCATGATTTCTTACATGGCTGCCTAATCTATTGAGCTTTTTATCATCCTTAGACTGCCAAGATTTGAATCTTCTCTGTACACTTGAGTCACTGTTCATCTTGATTACTTTGCATTATGGTACCAAGAATGCAACAAATCATTTAAATTAATCATGATTCTTATTTTAAGTGGTCTCACAAATAAAGCAGCTAATGTTATAGATTGGTAAGATGTAAATATGATCACTTTATGTTCATATAAGGAGTGAGATGTATCATTTGGGACTTAAGTTTCGAGTAGGTGAGAAGGATTTAGGGAATCTGTTGTTTTTGGTGCTCAGTGCAGGTAAAGGGATTTTTTTAAATTGGCTGTGGAGTTTATTTTGAAATTGTTTTGATCTTCAGTTTTCTGAGTAACAGCATCAACAGCAGTTGTTTTGAATTAGCGTGGAGGGTATGGGCATTCTTCCCAATAGGCAGGGGAGCGTAGCCACACCAGGGAGCGTAGCCACGCAGGTGAGCCTAGCTTCGGTGTCCCCCCAAGACCCCCAGCACAGCCCAGAGTCTGTGCTCACCTCCCAGGAGTTTGTCACCGCTGAATTCTACATTGACGAGTCGATGCCCTCCAGCTACACCGAGAGCAGCGGCACTGCAGCCTCCGGCCCGAGGCACCACCTGCCTTTGGTGAAGACGCATCATGTCATCACAGCAGAGCTGCAGCAACAGCTGGAGGACAAGAATACTGCCATTATTGCACTACAGGTGAGAGCAATATATGTAGTATTACTTGATATCTCAGAAGAGGTGGGATTTGATTTCGTACTGTTAACAGGGATGATCTCTGGGGATTGATTATATACTGAACTGTAGGTGAAATTCCTGTAAAGTATATTTATTTATGATATTACCTATTTGTTAGTACTTAATTGTATACAAAAGGAGTTTTACATTCATGGGGCATAGTCTTTTGAATATTCTCCTCTATCATACCACTGCTTAAGTTGATTTTATATATACTGTCTGCTTGCTTTAGCCATTTCATCTGTTATGTAAGTATGTATGGATGGATGTGATTGTTTTTTGATACATATTCACCTTTTGCTTCTTTACTGACATAGCATCAAGAACAGACGATTGAGATTTTTGCAAGTTAATACATGAGAGAAGATTTTCCGTTATGACCATGCACCCACTCTTCTTGGTTGTCTTTTCTGATGCACAGGAGATACTTAGTGTTCTTTTTACCCTATCGTTAGGGGAAATATTGATGATAGTGATGATAATGATAATGATAATTGACATACTGTCAGTGGACTGAATCAGGCCATGTGAAGCATCTGGGGTAAACCATGGGGTCTGGTTTTGGATAGGAAGTTGTAGGGTAATTGACGTGCTGTTAGTGGAGCATCTAGGGTAAACCATGGAAAAGTCTGTGGGACCTGGTTTTGGATAGGGGGTTGTGGTTTTGATTCTAATGCAGGAAATGGTGATCAAGTATGAAAAAAAATGTTGATAATGATATTTATGGTAATGATGATAATATTGATAGTTTTTTTTTTTTTTTATATACTTTGTCGCTGTCTCCCGCGTTTACGAGGTAGCGCAAGGAAACAGACGAAAGAAATGGCCCAACCCCCCCATACACATGTATATACATACGTCCACACACGCAAATATACATACCTACACAGCTTTCCATGGTTTACCCCAGACGCTTCACATGCCCTGATTCAATCCACTGACAGCACGTCAGCCCCGGTATACCACATCGCTCCAATTCACTCTGTTCCTTGCCCTCCTTTCACCCTCCTGCATGTTCAGGCCCCGATCACACAAAATCTTTTTCACTCCATCTTTCCACCTCCAATTTGGTCTCCCTCTTCTCCTTGTTCCCTCCACCTCCGACACATATATCCTCTTGGTCAATCTTTCCTCACTCATTCTCTCCATGTGCCCAAACCACTTCAAAACACCCTCTTCTGCTCTCTCAACCACGCTCTTTTTATTTCCACACATCTCTCTTACCCTTACGTTACTCACTCGATCAAACCACCTCACACCACACATTGTCCTCAAACATCTCGTTTCCAGCACATCCATCCTCCTGCGCACAACTCTATCCATAGCCCATGCCTCGCAACCATACAACATTGTTGGAACCACTATTCCTTCAAACATACCCATTTTTGCTTTCCGAGATAATGTTCTCGACTTCCACACATTCTTCAAGGCCCCCAGAATTTTCGCCCCCTCCCCCACCCTATGATCCACTTCCGCTTCCATGGTTCCATCCGCTGCCAGATCCACTCCCAGATATCTAAAACACTTCACTTCCTCCAGTTTTTCTCCATTCATTGATAGTAATAGTAATTTTTATAATAATGGTAGATATCATGATGATAATATGGTAGCACTGATAATGAAAATGATAGCAACAGTAATAATAATGATTATCCCAAAGAAAAGAGGAGTAAGAATGCTACCCTCATGTCTCCTGCATGTCATAGAAGGCTACTAAAGTAAGTTGGAACTAGAAGGCTGAAAATTCTCCCCTTCTATGTTATTTCTTTCAATAATTAGGAGGGGGTGGGATTGGCTGAGGTAGGGTGAACATGATGAGGTTCAGGAGGGACTGTAGGGGCATGGTTTACGAGAGTTGGGGTAGTCATTGGACAGTGAACAGGTGATGGAGCTAAGCGAGGATTATTGCCTGAAGGCACAGTCATATTTTTCTGATACAGTTTCACTTAGGAGAGGAATAGGAGAATCTCTGGGATAGGGGAGAAAGAATACTGCCCACGTATTCCCTGTGTGTCATAGAAGGCGACTAAAAGGGGTAGGAGTGAGGGGGTAGAAATCCTCCCCTCCTGTTTTTCTTTTCCAAAAGAAGAACAGAAAAGGGGGCCAGTTGAGGATTTTTTCCTCTAAAGTTCAGTCATCTGTTCATTATGCAGCTTCTTTAATGTAGCTAGTGGTGAATATGTATGAATGTATATATCTATTTATATTATATTACTCACGTTATATTATCCCCAACGGGAATGAATAAAGGCAGCAAGTGTGAATTTTGTGCATGTGTATATATGTATATGTCTGTGTATGTATATATATGTATACGTTGAAATGTATAGGTATGTATATGTGCGTGTGTGGATGGGTTGGTTGGGCCATTCTTTCCTCTGTTTCCTTGCGCTACCTCGCTTAACGCGGGAGACAGTGTCAAAGTATAATGATAAAATATGATAATACATTATTTTTTTTTTTATTTTTTTTATTATACTTTGTCGCTGTCTCCCGCGTTTGCGAGGTAGCGCAAGGAAACAGACGAAAGAAATGGCCCAACCCCCCCCATACACATGTATATACATACGTCCACACACGCAAATATACATACCTACACAACTTTCCATGATTTACCCCAGACGCTTCACATGCCTTGATTCAATCCACTGACAGCACGTCAACCCTGGTATACCACATCGCTCCAATTCACTCTATTCCTTGCCCTCCTTTCACCCTCCTGCATGTTCAGGCCCCGATCACACAAAATATTTTTCACTCCATCTTTCCACCTCCAATTTGGTCTCCCTCTTCTCCTCGTTCCCTCCACCTCCGACACATATATCCTCTTGGTCAATCTTTCCTCACTCATTCTCTCCATGTGCCCAAACCACTTCAAAACACCCTCTTCTGCTCTCTCAACCACGCTCTTTTTATTTCCACACATCTCTCTTACCCTTACGTTACTCACTCGATCAAACCACCTCACACCACACATTGTCCTCAAACATCTCATTTCCAGCACATCCATCCTCCTGCGCACAACTCTATCCATAGCCCACGCCTCGCAACCATACAACATTGTTGGAACCACTATTCCTTCAAACATACCCATTTTTGCTTTCCGAGATAATGTTCTCGACTTCCACACATTCTTCAAGGCCCCCAGAATTTTCGCCCCCTCCCCCACCCTATGATCCACTTCCGCTTCCATGGTTCCATCCGCTGCCAGATCCACTCCCAGATATCTAAAACACTTCACTTCCTCCAGTTTTTCTCCATTCATTGATAGTAATAGTAATTTTTATAATAATGGTAGATATCATGATGATAATATGGTAGCACTGATAATGAAAATGATAGCAACAGTAATAATAATGATTATCCCAAAGAAAAGAGGAGTAAGAATGCTACCCTCATGTCTCCTGCATGTCATAGAAGGCTACTAAAGTAAGTTGGAACTAGAAGGCTGAAAATTCTCCCCTTCTATGTTATTTCTTTCAATAATTAGGAGGGGGTGGGATTGGCTGAGGTAGGGTGAACATGATGAGGTTCAGGAGGGACTGTAGGGGCATGGTTTACGAGAGTTGGGGTAGTCATTGGACAGTGAACAGGTGATGGAGCTAAGCGAGGATTATTGCCTGAAGGCACAGTCATATTTTTCTGATACAGTTTCACTTAGGAGAGGAATAGGAGAATCTCTGGGATAGGGGAGAAAGAATACTGCCCACGTATTCCCTGTGTGTCATAGAAGGCGACTAAAAGGGGTAGGAGTGAGGGGGTAGAAATCCTCCCCTCCTGTTTTTCTTTTCCAAAAGAAGAACAGAAAAGGGGGCCAGTTGAGGATTTTTTCCTCTAAAGTTCAGTCATCTGTTCATTATGCAGCTTCTTTAATGTAGCTAGTGGTGAATATGTATGAATGTATATATCTATTTATATTATATTACTCACGTTATATTATCCCCAACGGGAATGAATAAAGGCAGCAAGTGTGAATTTTGTGCATGTGTATATATGTATATGTCTGTGTATGTATATATATGTATACGTTGAAATGTATAGGTATGTATATGTGCGTGTGTGGATGGGTTGGTTGGGCCATTCTTTCCTCTGTTTCCTTGCGCTACCTCGCTTAACGCGGGAGACAGTGTCAAAGTATAATGATAAAATATGATAATACATTATTTTTTTTTTTATTTTTTTTATTATACTTTGTCGCTGTCTCCCGCGTTTGCGAGGTAGCGCAAGGAAACAGACGAAAGAAATGGCCCAACCCCCCCCATACACATGTATATACATACGTCCACACACGCAAATATACATACCTACACAACTTTCCATGATTTACCCCAGACGCTTCACATGCCTTGATTCAATCCACTGACAGCACGTCAACCCTGGTATACCACATCGCTCCAATTCACTCTATTCCTTGCCCTCCTTTCACCCTCCTGCATGTTCAGGCCCCGATCACACAAAATATTTTTCACTCCATCTTTCCACCTCCAATTTGGTCTCCCTCTTCTCCTCGTTCCCTCCACCTCCGACACATATATCCTCTTGGTCAATCTTTCCTCACTCATTCTCTCCATGTGCCCAAACCACTTCAAAACACCCTCTTCTGCTCTCTCAACCACGCTCTTTTTATTTCCACACATCTCTCTTACCCTTACGTTACTCACTCGATCAAACCACCTCACACCACACATTGTCCTCAAACATCTCATTTCCAGCACATCCATCCTCCTGCGCACAACTCTATCCATAGCCCACGCCTCGCAACCATACAACATTGTTGGAACCACTATTCCTTCAAACATACCCATTTTTGCTTTCCGAGATAATGTTCTCGACTTCCACACATTCTTCAAGGCCCCCAGAATTTTCGCCCCCTCCCCCACCCTATGATCCACTTCCGCTTCCATGGTTCCATCCGCTGCCAGATCCACTCCCAGATATCTAAAACACTTCACTTCCTCCAGTTTTTCTCCATTCAAACTCACCTCCCACTTGACTTGATATACATTATATTATTGATATTTTATTACGGGACAGAGTGAATTGGAACAGTGTTGTATACTGGTGTCAGTGTGCCGTCAGTAGACTGAGCTAGGGCATGTGAAGTGTTCAGGGTAAGCAGGTTAAACTTGGAAAGGTCTGTGGGGCCTGGTTGTGGTTAGAGAGCTGTGGTGTTATTGCATTACAAATGACTGGTAGAAAATGGATGAGTGGATTTGGCCTTTCCTCATCTGTTCCCAGTGCTGCCTCACTAACTTAGGAAATGGCAATCAAGCATAGTAAATAGAATTTCAATTTATATTTGTGTATATACATGTATGTTGGTTCTGGGCTCAGCCTTCCTGAAGTAACACAACGAATGGAAAATCACCTTTGGGGAGACTATCTCATTGGGAGTACAGTTTTGTCAAAGAACTAATCTCTCCAAAGGAGTTTACATGTTCCTGCTACTGGAAGTGGTGCGTCCTTCAGCTGCCAGAGCCTTTAGAAAGGTCCTGGTCAACACCAGGACTCTTTGATAGAAATTGGTCAAGGATGATTATAGATGAATAGATAGATAGATACCTAATTGTCTTTCCCACTTTAGTAAGGTAGTATCTGGAACAGATGAACATTGTTCTCATTTGTACAAATCCACTCTTATCTGTCAAAGATAACATATGTATAGATAGAGAACTAAATAGTTAACAAAATGGTAGAAAGGTGGATGAATATGTGGATTCATATATTAGATTGACAGATTCCTAGCCATTAAAAACAGTGTTAGGTGAAGTGAGAGTGAAGTACACAGATTTGCAAAGATATAAACACAGAGATACATAGAGAACTATTAAGATTGACAGTGATACACTTTACGCTAGTGAAACATATTAGATATAAGGTGAAACTATTGTTGTATTGAAGCTCTTAAGTTTGTTATGCTTTAGATATGAAAATTTTCATTTTTATGTGTTGGTTTTTGTTTTGTCAGGAAAAGGATGTTGAACAATGTTATCTCTGTGCATGTGCATATGATGGAGAGTTTTTTCTTTTTTATGTACAAAGTAATGGAAAGTTGGTTAATGTTCTCCTTTTGGAGAGTCACGGTGTATGTCATTATAAGACATTTTCAACATGTGTAAACTGGTGTAAATTACTTTGTCAGGCATGAAGAACATTCTCAGAGCAAATGTAGGACATGCAAAACTAGTTGTTTTTTCTACATTTTCTAATTGGGTTAGTTTCATTCACCTGTAAGGTTGATACCACAGGGCAGGAGGGATTAAGATGATGATCATGTTATTGAAAAAGAGAAGAAAATAGGGGCATAGGAAGTAGGTGATTCGTTATTGATGCTGGGTTTTATGTGAATTTCCACAGGAAGGTAGGTTATTATGAATGACATCAAAACCAGAGTAAAGGGGAATTACATTTTATTCTTGTTAACACAATTTTCAGTGATTACACCTAGGAACTAGTGGTTACATTCCCCCCTTGGTCCATATCGAAATGTAGATCTTATTCTTCACCTTAACTGTGAAGTTTATGTTATACCATATACCTAAAGCTGATACATGTATCAGAACTGAGAAAATCCTTACATTTGGAGCTGTGATAAACCTTATTAACAAGGCTGTAACAGACCCACACCTAGGCCTGTGATAGACCTTCACTAGAGCTATGTTCAACCTGTCACCCAGTGCAGTGACAAATGTCACACTTTTGGCTCAGATTAACTTTCACCCAGAGCTGTGATGAACCTAAAACCTAGAGTTGTGACATACCACACACCCTCAATTTTGACAAACCTTCACCCAGAGCTGTGATAAACCTTGCACCTAGGGCTGTGATAAACCTCACGCCCTTGGCTCTGATAAACTTGACACCCAGGGCTGTGGTGAACCTTGAACCCCTGGCTCTGACGAACATTCAGTCATATCTCTGTTACACCTCACACCCAGGGTTGTAAGAGACCTTATGCCTGTGGCTTTGACAAATTTTTCATCCAGTGCTGTAACAAACTTTACTCCCTGACTTGTTACAAACCATATTCATATGACTGGCTACAATTAGGTTTTTCATATTCACCTCATTCCCTCCAATTCTGCACTCGCTCCTTTTTCTACCCTGTTTTTCCTCATATCTCTTTTATGTCTCACTTTCGTTTTATTTTATACTGTTTCTTTTTTCCCTTTCAGTTTACCTATGATGTCTTTTCTCTCTCAGATGTCTTTCATCGACCATGATTCATTTCTTGTTTTCCTTTGTCCTTTGTTGATCTCATAACTGCTCCTCCATCACCTATTTTCTTATCTTTGTATTTTCTCCATCATGATTTTCGTACTGCCCTCCTTTTAACTATTTCTTTATACCTCTTTCCTTTCTATCCTCTGATTTTCTTATTTTCTTCCTTTTTCCTCCCATTTACTTACTGTATATTTCTCCTATCTACATCTCTATTTTCCTGGTGTTCTTCCTTCCATCCTCAAGTTTGTACTCATTTTCTGTATTGGACTCTATGAAGCAGAACTGAAAACCTTGACATAAATAGTCTCCACTCTGCTTGACTCTAGTTACCATTGGTAACATAAGAACTTAGCTGAAGTTACACCAGCCACCTAACAGTTGGCTCAACCAGTTAGAGTGCTATTTCACTTAATCCAGTGTTGTTTTTACCATTCATCGTCATCAATGCTGGGTTTGTTTACTTCCCTTCCACCAAGTGTGTGTGTGTGTGTATGTGTATATCTGTCTGTATGTGTTTGTATGTGTGCACTTTTGTATGTTGTTATGCCTGTATGTCTGTTTGCATGTGTGTGTATTCTCGGAAACAGAATCAAGAACCTCTGCTTTGGTCTCAGACAGTTTAAAGGATTTAGTCTTCATCCTTGATTCTGAAATTAAAAAAGTATTTTTTCTTCGTGAGTCTGACATTACGGATAGTTCAGTGTTTTACTGAACTTCACCAGTGTTGGTGATTTAGTCTTCTTGTGAATTCTGACTGTAGATGGTTTAGTTTTCATTCTGGACTTTGACTAGGTGATAGTTTTTCTGGACTTTTACATTACAGATGATTTGGCTTTGTTCTTTACTTTCACAGGAGAGATTCTATAGTGTTGTCTGGACTCTAGTAGTGTATTTGAGTTACTTTACAATACGACAACAGTTTTGATTTAGTGTATGTTACTTGGTCTTTTGTTAGAAGATGAACCATTATCTGTTTCATAGATACTGACTTTGTGATTTGACTGTGTAATTCAGTTATGTTGTATCCTTTAGTTAAAGATGACAACACATTTGTTGATTTGTTTAGTTAGATAGTTTGTTCTTTGTCCAAATGTGAAAGTAACTATCTAACGGTGGTAGGTTGGCAGCATCCTTTGCAATTTAGATTGGTCATAGGGTCTATGTTATCTCAGTATTTTATTCTAGGGCAGCTCTTACCACTGCTGGAGTCATGACTCTAAGTGGGATCACCAAGCATTTCTCTTGGGGTCTTAAAACCATCAAGACTTCTCTTAGGCTGTCAAGACATATTTGTTCATATGCCAAAGAGAGCATCTCTCCAGCATCAGTTTATATTTTGAGTGTATTAAGCTTCAGTTGTTTTGCTCTGTCTCCTGCATTTGGTAGTTTTTCTGCTTTTGATAAGCATGTGATGTAAATATCTTTGGAAAAATTGTAATGTGCTGTCTTAAAAAAAAAGGTTGAGAACTACTGCTTAAGGGTCTGTTTTCCCAATTTTTTATTTACTTTTTTCTTTTATGGCTAGAAAAATTGATTCTCTTGGCCAGTAGCCATATCACATTTTATTCTTTTTGATTGTGAACTTAGGGAGATTTTGTAGCTACTTTATGGATTGGCCACCTCTCAGTTGATTCCAACTTATTTTGTCATTTCAAATCATTTTAGTCTTACGATCATACATTCAAGCACTTTACACAGAAATACATTTGGAAACAAGAAACATTTTGGTATTGTGACCATGTGTGACTCAGAGAAGCCCATATTTGTACTGCTTATGTTTAATTCACCTTGCACTATACAAGAATAAGAATGATGCATTAGCAGAAAGAAGAGGCAGGCTTTGCATTAGTGGTAGGGGTTTTGAATATATGATTTTATGATTGGTTGACCTTTTGTTACATGGCGAGTTTTCTTAGTTAAATGTTTGTTTTGCTGGTAATTATTGTCAAGCAGAACTGATCATAGACGAGTCAAGGATTTCATTTCCTTTACCTCACTTTCCGTTGTAATAAAGAAAAGAAAAATCCTCTTGTGCAGAGGTGATTCTTTTTGCTCCCTCTCATTTAGTCATTTTACCATAATGGTTAAGTATTAGATAACTTGATTTATTGGATAACTTAAGTCTTGAAAAAACTTTTGCTGTTCCTGTAATGTTCAAAGTACCAGATATTAACTGTAGTGTAGCTTTGCAAAATGAATAATTTCAAATCAGCTGATTTAGCAATTTAATTCATTAACTTATGATATTGTTTCATTACATGACCTTGTCATTCACATTTATTCTTGCTGACCCTAGTATTTGATTGTGAGTAGATTGTTGTCACAATACTTGTTAGCATGCTGATGTTTGTAGCTGATGAAGTATCTTTCTCAGTGCATCAAATGCAGGCTTGCCCTGAGCTTATCAACTCCTGCCCTCTGCACTGTAGGTTAACAGTTTAAAACAGTTGTATCTGTTTTATCTGTATATCCTATATGCTGTGTTCTGTACAGAGCTGACCATAAATGTTCTTTAAGTGTATCCAGTAAATTTCCTGAATCTCCTGGACTTTATCAGCTAAAGATCACCCTCAGTTTGTAAGTGATGAGACAAAACTTGATATATGCACTTCAAGAATTATCCCTTTTCCTTATTCTGAGTCACTGTACCCTGTATAAACCTTTCACTCGCTATGTCAGAAAACAGAAACCCCCTGTAGATGCACTCAGAATTCCCCCCAAACTTTACTATACTAGTTGAAGATCATCCCTCGTATATTAAGTGTAATCTTCTTTATATACTCACCACAGAAATTTTTCTCTAAAAATTAGAGATCAGACTTGATCTGTATTCTTATCTGATAATTGTTAACTGTACTGTTAGCATTATTATTTAGAATTTAGTAATGATCTGTAGTGTATTATAAGTTCCTGCAATGCTTCTTTGTTCTACCAGATTATCAGTTGCAGTTGCTTATTGATATTAGGTTAACCAGTTCATATTTTATTGCGTTTATCTGTGTAACATATATCTTCAGAATACTAAATCATTGGCTGTGCTCAAGTTCGTTTTGGCTGCTTTTGTTTTTTTCATGAATAAAGAAATCATTAATATGGAAAGTGCAATTTTGATCCCTTTATTTTTACACAAAGTTCATGTATTAGTATCATTGTCTGATCCTGCCATAAATGGATATAACAATATTACTATGAGAATGTGAACAGAAACAGTATTTCAGAGTAAACTGAGCCCTTGGCATTAATGTTGCATTCATTTATTTGATAATCCTGATTGATGTTAGTCAAGTTTAGGAGTGTTGGCATTTATGTTGGATTCTTTTTTTTATTAATACAGAGTGACCTAAGCCAAGCTAAGGAAGAGGTGGACAGACTACAGCAGCGACTAAGTGCCCTTGCATCTCTTCACTGTAGAGATGAAGTCTTAAGCCTTAAGTCAGAACTAGCATCTTTGAAAGGAAAGGTTAGTGTAGAAGTTCATTGTGTGATAATTCATGTTATTTTTGTGTAGTTTTTACGAGTATGTTACCAAAACAAAGTTGACATCTTTAAGAGGAAAGCCTTTTTTACTTGTGATTGTTAACATTTCCATGAATGAAAGCCTAATAGACTGAAGTTTCACCTTGTTAAGATCTGTTGACATATTTGTGTAGTTCACTTAAATTAGCTTTGAACACAACTTTGGAAGGGAAGCCTTATTTTCTGTTTGCATAATGTGGCAGACTCTTGAGGATTGCTATAGCCATCTTCATCATCAGTTCATCTATCTTTTATCTATTCATCCATCCATCTGTTGCCAGGAGCCACACTTTTTTCAACTTAATCATAGTCACAACTTGAGAACACAAAAACAGATACTTTACTCATTGTACTAATTATACTGGTGTATCCTAGCATCTAAGAATTGAATTTGAGAAGACCCATAACTCTCATTTGGATTTTGCCAAAGTTATGCCTCTTATTAATAGGTTTAGCATAAAACTTACTTAGCCTGTCTCTTACCTTAAAGGTCCCTTTTTGTACTACATTGATCCAATTCCATTCATTTCTCTCCTGCATTTTCTAGCCCTGATGATGCAGGGCATCTTCTTACCATCTTCTCACCACTTCCATGGTTTTCCCTTTTTGTTCCAACAGGTATACCGTCTTAGTTCCTCCTTACATCCCTAAGTACACCAAGTATTGTCCTTTAACATTTGATTTACAACACACTGACCTTCTGTACCTCTTTATTGAGTGCCCGTACACCACATCCATCCATCCCTTGCATATAACCATCTTTTTTATGCTATTCTCAGTGCACCTAAAACTTTCATCTCCCATCCACCTCATGGCTTACTTCAGTTTCCATTGTTCCATCTGCTGCTATGTCCACTCCCAGGTGTCTAAAGCACTCTCCTTCTTTCAGGCTCTCTCCATTCATATTCACACTCCAACCAGCTTGTCTCTCACTGCTGCTAAACTTGATAACCTTACTTTTATTCTCATTGACTCCCAACTTTCTCCATTCACTCACTTTCTCAAAGTCAGTTTTAATTTTGAATCTGCTACTAGAGCCGTATCATCAGCAAACAGCAACTGACTCACCCTCCCACGCCCTCTCCACACCACCAACAGACTGCAGACCTATTCCTCTTCAAGATCCTCTCATTAACCTCCCTTGCCACCCCATCTGTGAACAGGTAAAGGAGCCATGGTGATGACACACATCCTGCCACAGTCCCAGCTTTACCTAGAAGCACTCAATGCCTTCTTTTCCAACTTGCTCACAACCTTTCCTCCCTCTTGCTAAAAATTCTTCACTGCTTCATATTGCTATCCTCCCACATCATTAATTTGTAACACCGTCCACAATGCATCTCTGTCAGCAGTATCACATGCTTTCTCCAGGTACTTAAATGCTACAAACAAATCCATCTGTTTCTCTAAGTATTTCTCACTGGAGTTCTTCAAAGCAAACACCTCTCCAGGTACACTTATTGAACTTGTACCTCTGTAATCTGAATGTTTACTTTTGTTTTCCATTCCTTTATACAGGGGCACTATACAAGCATTCTGCCAATCCACAGGCAACTCACCTACATATATACATTGAATTTCCTAACCAACCACTCATTAATGATATGTTAAGTGTTGCTTCTGGGCTTCACCTCTAAGTATTACTTCTGTGAGTGAGTTGTCACTTTCAGTAATGCTTTATCATTTTCAAGAGATGGAAAGAGTACCTTCTGGCTTTCCTGTCTCAAAGAAGCCCACTGTACCCTGATCCTGCATTGATTGCAGCTGTTATACTTAAACAGCCCCCAAAAGGGGCCCTGGGATTGCATATAATGATAATTTGTTATGTCATACTTTATCCCATAAGCAGTCGTTTCCTAGCATCTAAAGAACTGAATGGTGCAAGTCTTATAAATCTAGATTTTGCTTGAATTATGCCTCTTATAAAATGATGCAGCCTGTAACTTATTGTGGCTCATATTGAAGAAAGTTCCACTTTTGGCTATGGAAGTTATAGTAATATAGATGCTTTTGATATTTTCTAAACAGTACTTCCTTCCATTCTTATTTCACTCCTGGCAACTATGCTGCTATGCAGTAAATAGGTATTCCATGAAATAACATTTCCCTTCATGAGATTTTGATGTTAAGCATTAGTCAATTTTTGCATACACGATTTCATAGATGTTTTCCTTGTGATGTGCTTGAATCATTCATCCTTACTGGTATTTGTTTATAATTATACAGGTTCGAGATGAAGGGGAATCATATGTCAACTACATCTCAGAACTCTCGTCTCGAATCTTGGATGTCTTATTACAGGTGGGTTCGCCGTACTTTCTTTTTGTGTACATCTATTACTGCACCCTATTACACTGAAAGTATAAACTCAAGAGTGTTTTGTCATGATGCATATCCCATATCTCAAGGCTTTTGCAGTAGTATTCTTTTGTTGTTCTACCCTCTCAGTGATATCTTCCCACTTCAGTGGCTTTTTGTTTTGGTTTTTTGTTTTTTGTTACAGCTTTTTCCCCCACATAACACCTTGTGGACCTCATCACAGGCAGGATGATTCAGTTAGGTTCAGTTCATGTTGGTAGAATTGGTCTGTACATCTAGGCTCAGTACATGTTGGTAGAATTGTTTTGTACATCATGGCTTACAGGCTTATTTGCAATCCCTGTGGAAAGGATAATGTGAGGTAGATATTTAGGGTATTTAAAGTACAGTAGTTATGAAAAAGAGGCCGAATTGGAGATGGAAGCATGTCCCTTGATAGAAACTTTTCACTACTTTTAGGACCTTTCCTCCCACACCATGCATTCGTAACACCAACCACAAAGCATATCAGTTAACCATGTTATTCGCTTTCTCCAGATATATGAATGCTAAACACAGGTCTTTTTATATCACTAAGTATTTCTAACACTGATTCTTCAAAGTAAACATCTGATTCACATGTCCTTTACCACATTATTCCTCCTCAACCTTATGCTTTTTGCATGCAGCCACCCCTCTCTACATCCACTCTTCCTTATATCTTATTAGGTTTACTTGACAAACATACCTCTGCAGTTGACCATATACCTTTGTCCCTCTTATCTATATACATGGCATTTTACAAGATGCCTTATTACTTTTGAGGATGGTAATGGCATAATTGGGATATTTGGTATGTTTATGATTTTTGCTGGTATGAATGTTGTGTTGATTATACTAATTATTCAGACATGTTCTTTGATGGCAACTGGCTAAAAAGAGGTTTCATAAGCAGATTCAGGTGCAAACTTCAGCTGAGCAAAGTGCAGCGGTGAGTGAAGCAGTAATGCTGGCTCGTGCAGACCAGGATAAGCTTCAGGAACAACTACAGGGAACACTAGATCTTCAGACCCATAAACTAAGTGATGCTCAGCGTGAGATTGAGATGTACCAGGAGCAGCTGCACCGCCACCAGGAAAATTTACAGGTTGGTCCTTAGAATATTTCTGTAGGATCAGTAACACCTGAAGAAGATATATAGAAGGTCAATAGGTGATATATTTGGGAAAAGAGGTTACAAATAGTCTTTGTGAGAAGTATGTAAGCATAGTTAATTAGTTGATTATATAACCCTGGAGCCCCTTATATGGGATTCCTGTATTGTCCATGTATCCTCTCATTATGTTTGAAATATAATATATTTTCTTCCCTGGCATCTCTTCGTTCTCATCTGTTAGTAATGTAGTCTTGTGATTTTTAGGATTTTGGTAGTGAAATGTGTTTATTACAGCAAACAACTGCAGAATTTGAGGAGGTGAAGAAAATGTTAATGGAGGAAAAGGTTGAAGCAGTTAAGAGATTGACCTTGGAGCATGAGCTGGAGATGGTGGCCATGAAAGAGCGCTGGCAGGAGGAAGATGGTGCACGACAGGAGGAGCTCTCATCACTTAGTCAGGTGAGCCATTCAGGTTAACATTCTTGGATTTTGCTCTGTTTTAGGTCTTTGGTATGGGGATTGGTAGGGTATGTAAGGTGAATCAGTGGTTGTTTTCAGATGACATGGCTCTAGTGGCAAACTAAAGAGAGAAACTAAGGCAGCTGGTGACAGAGTTTAAGATAATGTGTGGAAGGAATGAGTTCAGAGTGAATGTAAACAGAATTAAGGTAATGAGATTCCACAGGCAGATGAAGTAGGATAGCTTGAAAGTGTGTCTGAATGGGGAGGACTACTAAGTAGAGGGCTTACAGTACCTGGGAGTAGACTTGGCAGCAGATAAAACTGTGGAGGCTGAAGTGAGTCATTGTATAGGAGAAGGGGCGAGATCCTGGATGCATTTAGTTGTGTGTGAGGAGAGTGTGAGATAGGGCAAAGATGGCTATGTTTGAAGGTATTGTAGTCCCGATATTGTTGTGTGGATGCAAGACTTATCCCTAAATGCAAAAGAACAAAAGATGGAGGATGTGTTGAAAATGAATTGTTTGAGAACAATATGTGGTGCAAGGTAGGTTGATTGTGTAAGGAATGACAGTGTTATAGGAAAGAGGTGTGTTATTAAGTGCAGTATGATCAAGGGGGTTGATCATGGTTTATTAAAATGGTCTAGGCATTTAGAAAGGATGAGCAAAGAGAGACTGAGAAGATATATGTGTCAGAAGCGAAGGTAATATTGAGGAGGGGTAGACCAAGGAGATGGAGAGATGGAGTGAAATAGGTATTTAGATACCAAGCCCTGAACTTTCAGGAGTGTAAAAGGCAAGCATGGAATAAAATGATGGGGACATTTTGGCGTATAGGGCTTACCATGCTGTTATTGGGCTGAACCAGGACATTTGAAGTGATCAGGAGAAATGAGGGCATCTGTGGGTTTTGACTTTGGATGGGGGGCTTTGGTTTCATTGTATCCTGAATGACAGGTAGAGAGCGGATGTTAGCAAATGAGCCCAATCTCTTCATTGCTGGTGCTATTTATCCATCCATATCTCTGATGCCCTTTCCCATTGGTTGCTATATTGTTAAAGCTAAAGGCATATAAGTGTGAAAAAAGATTTGAATATACCTTTACCTTGCCTGGATGTGTAGAAAGGTTGGGTGAAATAGGAAAAGCTTGTAGATTTCAGTGGAACAAGTGATGGAAGATGCAGAAATTTAAAGGTAATTTAGGAAGTCTGACTACTGAAGAATATGTGTGAGAGGTTTCCCCACAAGCTAGCCAAAGACAGACTTGCCATCCTTGTTTTTGCTTCTTTAGCAGAGTACTCTGGCTGTTGATAGTGAAACCACTAAAATAGATCAAATTTGTATCTTCAATTGTCTGTTCTTGGGAGAACTTAGATGAAATTGGCTCTCACACAGAAACTGAAAAATTTGGAGGAAGCTCTTCAAAAGGCTGAAAGAGATCGCAATGAGTTAGAAAAGAACTTTCAAGACCGATTTGATGCTCACATCCAGGAAGAGAAAGACAAAATTGTTCAGATCTTAGAGGTGAGCTTCAGTGAGCGGGAAAAGAAGGCACTGGAGAGCCTGCGAGAACAGCTGGTTCAGGATCACCAGGAACATGTCAACAGGTGAGTATGGATGTTTGATAATACCCAGTGATATTGTAATATCATTGTTGACTTGAAGGTAATCTATATTTTTTTCTTAAATACTTTTTCTGATGATGTCTACCTTTTTTTTTTTTTTTTTAAGTGCTGTACCCAATTATTTTTTGATTAGAGAAAAGGCAAAAGTTGTGCAAGGCCCCACTGCTCCTATTTAAACAACCAACTTACCAAACCTGTAGCATCTTTGTAGATTGTTGGCAATCTTATTCTACTTGTATAACTCCATGTTATGAAGCAGTATTGTCCTTCACCACAGTAAAAGTATTTGCTTGCGTATGGAATTATTTTTGATGTAGCCCATTTATAAGGATTACTCTTGTTATTCTGGAAATAATTATGGTACTTTTTCAATGCACTGCTTATACAGTACATGTCACCTAGATTTGATCCAAGGCTTGCAGTTGCTGATAGGATGCTGTCAGCTATGGTATATTCAGAGCTGATCATTGTCCTCTAGAGGCTTTACATTAAGCAGAAGGGTTATCACTTGACTGGTGCTACCCAACAGATGTTGTAAAGAATTGCCCCTCGTGCTAATACCTGATATTTCTACTGATGCAAATTTCAAAACAATCTTTTCCTTTATCAAGTTTGTTTCTTTTATTTTTATCATTTTTTTCTAATGTCTTCAGACTTTTAAAAGAGAAGGAAGAGGCCATTCAAACAGCCTGTGAGGAAGTCCGCACTAAACTGGTATTGGAGTGGCGAGAGGTGGTTGACCAGCAGCACAAAGACCTCACTGAGAAACATAGCACTCTCCTTGCTCAATGCAAACACCAGTGGGAGCAAGACAAACAGGCAGAGTTATCTGCAAAAATTGCCGAAATTGTGAGTTTATGAGTTTTGTCAGGCTTTGTCATGACTTTTTATCTTTTTTTGTTAATTCAAGCATTGGTTGGTATTCACTGACATATTTTTTAGGGAAAGTTGCTGACTTTGATGAACAATAGTAAGTTTTGAATTTAGCATTGGAATTGTTTTTTATTCTTAGAATATAGATAGCTGCAGATGGAAAGTAGATTCAGTCATTAGTTGTATAGATATGTACTCTGTTACTTTAGAACCTGAATTTATTATTATACATGGGAGAAGTAGTTAAGCTTAAAATACACAAGAAATGATTGGTAAAAGGGGTATACCAGTGATTTTATGATAATATGGCATAGAGACTATGTGACAGACCATATAAGTGGGACTTGCACATTGAATGTGGCCTGTAGCCTGCATTCTCCACAAGATATTTCTGTGATCAATCTATAAAAACCCATAGTCTAGCTAGTCTACCTCAATAAATTTTATGTAATTTTGTTCATTTTACTGCTATTAGTAAATTCTTCTTTTTGTAGGAGACACGCTGCAGGGAAGAGCGAGATTCAAATGTAGAACACGTTCGACAACAGTATAAGATGGAGTTGGAAGGGTTGCGTTCTCGCTTCAGGATGATGACCACAGCCAGCATGGATAAGTCTCCCTCAGAAACTTCATTAGAAAAGTTTGAGGTGAGTAACAACTTTTATATGCCCATATGAACAGTTATGTTTGTATCATAGTTAATTTTGTTTCTTGAGATTTTTTACTTGAATATGATATATATTGATCATCATTTTCTTACTTCTCTTCACATTTACTCTCATTTCTCTATTTTCATACACTCATTCAGATTCTGTCACCAGTTCCTGGAGTTCCTCTTTTGAGTCTGCCTACAGAGAGCTGTCATTCGTAAACAGTGACTGATTCATTACCCATGCCCCCACCCCCAAGATACCATAGACCCACCCCTTGTTCTTAGACCCTTGCTTTTATCTCCCTCACCTCCCCATCAATAAATAGATTAAACAACCATAGTGACTTCACACATGATTGATGCTGTCCTACCTTCACCAGGAATCCCTTACCTTCCTCCTTTCCTAAGGGCACACATTCCTCACTTCTTGATAACTGAATTTACTGCATGTAATTGTAGCACCTTCCAAAAGGCCTCTAACTCAACCCCTTCATGTAATTTCTTCTAATTCATGAATACTTCGTACAGTTTACTTTCTCACACAAATTCATCTGCCTCTCTCGAGGCCTCATTGCTCCTCATGAATCAGATATTCCTTGCATACCCCAACCTTTTCAGTTACCACACTCATACACTTTACCTGTTTTAATTCTCATTGTCTTCATATTTACTCTTTCCTTTTTTATGTGTTAGGATTTTGTCTTTCTGGTTATCTTTGTCAGCCCTTTCATTTCGATTATTCTGCATTTTTTGTCTCCTTTTTCACATCATCATGAGAATTTTTCTTCATGTCTGAGTCTAAATTATATATGCTCATTGTCAGATTTGGAGGTTGATTGATATATGTAATTATACTCCATTCTTCATTCTTTGTTTACGTGATGTTCGTTCTTCTGCCACTTTTGGAGTTGAATGGTTCTGGGACTCCAGTTATTCTGCCAGTTATTGCTTGTTTAAATAGCCAGTACATTATCATAATTTTGCAAAGTGAACTAATATTCTGTAATTTGTTTGGTCAGCGTGGAGAGTTCTTAGATTTAGGTGCTCATGAGGCAGCACTGGCTAGATTGCGAGAGGAATTGTTGAAGGAGAAGGAAGCAGCTGTGGAGGCAACTAAACTTAGCCTCCAAGAGCAGTTTGCTCAGGCACAGCAGGAAGAATTACAAAAACATGAAGAGATGAGAAAAGAAGAGAGAAGAAGGATAGAAGCCGAAAAACAGGTTAGTTAATAAATGAGATGATTGATCTTAGGTCAAAGAGGTTAATGACCAAAGAAGGTTGGAGAGAGAGAAAGTTGGGGAATGTTTGAACCAAGAGAGGAGGGAGAGAGAAGGGCAAAAGGAAGGGAGGGAGGGTAGATAAGAAATGGTTAAGGTAGACTGGGAAGAGTAGAGAGTTCGTTGATTTAGACTGAGAAAGGGTGTTAGGGTGGTTAAGTTTGTGAGAGGGGTAAAGATATGAATGAACTAAACTCTTGCTGAGTAATGGGACAGTTAATTAGGCTGGTAGATTAAACAATTGTGGAGTGAGACTAGGATGGGATGAGGTGTGTTATACTGATTGTATGAGATGATTAAAGTAGACTTATTTTTTTGGATGAGATTAAGGAACAGACTGTGTCTGACCACTGGATAGAATGTGGGCCTAATGGATTGTTAGCATAGGCCTGCACTTGTGGATGAACTTCATCATACAGATAACCTTTAGAAACGTGAATTTCCTGCATTGGTGTGGATGATAATGACGTAACTCTTTTGGTTTCCCTCATTATAATGTTTTGGTAGAATAAAAATCAGTAGTTAAAATAACTATCTTACAATATGACAACTTATCTTTCAGATTGTTTTTAATGATGCAATAAAGTCAGTTTCCCAAGACAAGGAGAGAGTAATTGAAGACCTCCGGTTAAGAGTAGAGCTCTTGACAGATGAGACAGAAAAACTGCGAAGATTAATGCACAGTGCTGCTGCGGAATCTGCTGACCACATCATGGGTGCCCTTGCCTCAGAAAATGGAGCGTTAAAGGTAGGAGTTATTACCAGCCCTGACTGTACTGTAATAATCTTATGACCTCAAGAGTGAAATGTAATTAGTACTAGGAATTGTACAGCTCTCATGTAACTTACATAAATCAAAATTTGTGTTAAAACTAGATCTAAAGGTGATTGAATTTTTTGTATGGCTCAGTCCTTGTTTATTATTAACTCTCTTGCTGTCACCTCTGTGCAACCATTACTTTCCACTTTGGAACAGTAATGGTAAGGTCATAGGATGGATTAGACATGAGACATAGATTCCTTTTTGGAAAAGGAAATTATAGAGAGATGAACAAGTAGAATGATATGGAAAATGGACATTCTGATCTAACAAGGCTTATTATTATGCTGAATAAAATTTATCAAGCATTTAGCAAGTATTGCATTGTGATAACCACAACACCAACCAGAATTCCTCAGTTTACCTTATCACCATAACTTTTGGACTTTTAAGACTCCCTCCTTTGAATGAAGATTACTGTTCGTTATATGTAAAAACAAAATGAATGTTGTCTGCTGAAAATACAGTTTCACCTATTGGTAAAATGAAGGTATTTACTTGATGTTTTCATTGATGTCGGTTTCTTTATTATGTGTCTTGAATTTACTTTTTACCTGTTTTCAGGAGCGGTGTGAGATGCTTCAGAAGGATATTATTCGCCTGGAAGGGGAAGTTTTGCGAGCTAAACGACTGAGCTTCACTACCGAGCGGCCACATGACCTCAGCATATCTTTTACAGATGCTGCTTCTGCCTCAACCCCCTCAGGTCCTTTAAGTACAAATGAAGATGTAAGAAAACTCCAACAAGAGAATCAAGAGCTGAGAGATAAACTGGTAGGTTTTGCTTGTGTATTTTTTGAAGTCTGAGTTTCATGTATTCTCCCATCTGCTTCATATCCCATGTTTCAGTCCACTGACAGCATGTTGCCTTCTGTGCACCTAAGCTATCCTGCACTTTTTTCTTTAACCCATCTGCATGTTTAGGCCCCGAACACATAAAACCTTTTTCACTCCTCCTTCCATCATCCCTATTTAGTAAAAAATTACTGAAAGTTGAAATTTCATGTTTGTATGAGAGACAGCACAGCTAAAACCAATAGTAGAAACTTGACTGTATGTTGTAATGACAAGTTCTTGGGTGTAGATAAGATGCCATGCTTTATTCACAGAATTCCATAAGTAATGTAATATTTTATTATTTAAGATCCCTATCTTGTGCAATCTTCCCACTACAGCTCAGCTGGTGGCGTAGTATACTTACTGAAACCTCACATAATTCCAGAAAGCTTATGAAGATCAATTGTTTACATTATTTTTCCTTATTAATGCCTTTACATGTCTTCTTGCTGTATTTTACTTTTGTTTTTGCCTTGCATATATTTCATGGTGTGATCCTTATTGTTTTCCCACTTTACACATAATTGTGCAAATTATGAGGAATGGGGAACTAAGAACATTGGGTCAGTTACACATTGAAACAATTCTGTATGGTTTAGTGTTAGGTTTGATAGTTACTAACTTATAATGGTGGCTTTGAAGTTTCTGATAGTTACTAACTTATAATGGTGGCTTTGAAGTTTCTGATAGTTACTAACTTATAATGGTGGTTTTGAGGGAAGTTTCTTTTTTTTTTTTTGCTCTCTGGACGAAAACATTGTCGAAAAGATAGCGGATGGAATTACAGCTGACACTGTGCTCTCCATTATTGCTTAGATTAAATTTTCCACATCTGTAGCTGAATTATCCAGATATTTCTGCCATTGTAGGGACTTCCTTGATTCCCTATTTCTTCTTTATGTAGTAGCTAAACTTCCTGAATCATGCTTAATTTTTGTTACTCATTATTGTTGTGTAAGTATAGCCATTTGGCTATAATGCACTTTAATGATAGCCAAACTAATATGTAAAACTTTCAAATAAAGGTTTTTTGTCATTAGATCTTTATTTGAAGGTATGAAGTTGGATAATAATTGAGATCCTTATGGGTGCTGTACTTGAAACAAGATATGATTTATGTTCTTCCTTGATAATCAAAGTTGTTTCTTTTCCATGAATTAATCAGACTCGCAGTGCAACATCTTTGGTAGAACGAGGAAAGATCAGTGTGCACTCATGCCAGGCTGGTGAGGCAGTGTTGTTGGTATGGGACGACCATCATGTTCACTATCGTGTTCTCTTGGAAGGCAACCCACATCTTCACTTCCTTCACACTGAATCGTATGCACCTCTCGGCCTGTCCAAGGGTGAGTATAGAAAATTTCTTCATTTTATGTGTTTTTTTGCTTTAAGCAAAATTTATACTTTCAAAATTGGATGTATCAGTGCCATGATCTGTGTAGAGATGATTATGATTATATATATTGGTTCAGAGAAGGGTGGTCGAGACAGAACCTTTTAAGTGATTGCATTTCATGTCCTTGTTAGTGATATACATATTTCTGTATTTGAGTTTTTGTGTTTGTATGTCTTTTGTATGTTTATGACTGCTTGTCACTCGTGTATGTTACTTTATTTGTGTTTGTTGTATTTGTGTTTGTCTGTCATTGTTGTATATTTTTTCGCTTGTATGGTTTATATGTTTCCTGTTTTTGTGACATAAGCTTATTTGTTTGGATGGCATGGTTATATGTTTTTGTTGTGTATGATTGTGTTTTTGTTTCATTTTTGTGTTTATAGCTGTTATGTATGTTTCTGTAAGTTATGTATGCTTCTGTAAGTATGTCTTTGCTGCTTATTTCTGTTTTTTCCATGTCATTTTTGTATGTTACTGGAAATACTTAATTGTATAGTATGGGATGGGTGTTCCAAGCTCAAAAGGCTTCATTGTGTTTTTGTGTTTTTGTTTGTGTGTTTGGGTATCACTAGATAGTATTTCCGTGTTTGCGTTGTATGTTTGTTCCAGTCTTGTCTGTTTCTGTATTTGTGTATCATTGTTATATATTTTTGTTTATATAACAGGGTTGGGTGTTTCTCTGGGTGTGCTTGATATATATGTTTTGTTTGTATTGTATGTTTTGTATTTGTGTGTATAGTTTATTTCTATATTGTATGCATGTTTCTATGTTGTGTGTTGCTTGGTATTATTTACATTTTGTTGTATTTGTTTTTGTGTTGTATATTTGTTTGTATCTTTTTGTTTCTATGTTTCTGAGTGTCAGTTTTAGAGGTGGACTTAGCCATTTGTATGATGTGAGGTCTCTAAAATGAAATGATTATGGTGTTACCAGTAAGTGTATTGTGTTTAGGTGAGGAAGTTGGAAGTCATGATAAGCATTAGTTTTTCCAGTGTGTCTCCCCTTCCACAAAGTGACCCTATAATATCTCTTTATTCCAAATGTCCCAGTTTCCCCTTTCTTCTCCATATGTTCTCATGTGCTATCACATTGTATGGCATGTTCATATATCCCCTTCGTTTCTCTCACCTGTCTCCTTCCTCATTCTCGTACCACAGTTATCTTCTTCCTCATCCCCTTATCCTAAGTGTCTCCTGTCTTCCCATGCTTCTTCCCTTTGTATCAGGTATCCCAAGTGTCCCCATGACGCCTTTTGATCCCTGGTGTCCCCACAAGTTTCCCATCATCCCGTGTCCCCATTCCTCTTCCCTTTGTCACAGGTGTTACCACCCCTCATCCCTTTGTCCTGGGTGTCTCGGGCATCCCTGTGTTTGTTGTGTTTCCTCACCTCTTCCCATTGTCCCAATTGTCCCCATTACTTACCCTTGCCCCAGTTGTCCCCACACCTTTTTTTCTTAGTCCCACTTGTCCCCATGCTTCTTCCTCCTGTCCCAGTTCCCATATATTTCCATGCCTCTTCCCCTTGTCCCAGGTGTCCCCATGCTTCCGCTTTCCGCGAGTGCCCCTCATCTATCCCCAAGTCTCAAGTGTCATCCATAACTCTCCATGTCCTAGTGTCCCAGGTGGTCCCATATGTCCCAGGCCTGTAACATCCGTCCTGCCCATCTCCCCGTCGTGTTGGGCGTCACCTGATTACATCAGGAACTGTGTGTGGCCGGCGGCCTCGCCTCCCACTGTCTTTTCCCCCATGCCTCTCACACATTTTCTTGCTTGCTTCCCCTGCAACCCTCCCAGGCAGCTCACATCTTTCTTCACTTGTCTTCAGTCACCCACAAAGCCTAACTATTACCACCACATACCACATACCTTTTTTATGTCCACAAGTCCCCACGCTCACGATCCCCTACACATTTATCACCATTATACCCTCATTACCTCTCGCACATGCGCACTATCACCACTTATATGCCTACTGTGACCTAACACCTTTAGCATTACCCATATACTCATCACCCACACACCTTTACAGCCTCAGTATCACTTACACACCATCACCCTCTCACTTTTACAGCCCCTCTATCACCCACAAACCTTTACAGTTTTCACCATCAGAAATTCTCATCACCCCCCACACACCCTCACCATTACTTACAGACCTTCGCTTTCTCTTACAAACCTTCACTATCTCCCACACACCTTCCTCACCATCAACCACAAACCCTCGTCACCCCTCTCCCCCCACACACACCTTCACCCACACACTGTCTCCCTGAGCAATCTCTCCACATCTCTGGGACATTGTAACGCGGCTGGACCATGCGGTCAAGGTAAGTTAATGGGACTCCTAACCCTTGCCTCTGTTTGGATGTTTTACGGCGTTTTTACATGCTGATAATACGGGAAAATACTTCACGGTGATTTAAAAACCAGATAAATCGCACACGGACGTAAGAGATTCCGTCAGGTCGTGAAGACGAATGGGTGTTTGTTTACAAGAGACAGTCACCTGTTTTATGTTTATAGTTGATCGTCTTTTGTTCTATCGTTCGTACCGTCAAGGCATCGACACCATAATATTTTCATGTGTTTTTCGTATGTTAATGTAAAGCTTGAGGAATAGAATTGTAAAAGCTTCAAACTATTGAAATTATTTGTGATTATGATGATTTATTTTATATATGTAGACGTGATTTTCTTTAAATCACCCTATTGTTTTGTATCGTGGCACACAGGATTTCTGCACAGCAATTTAAACACACAGTTCTTGTGGTCACAAGAGCGTTATCTTGCTTTTTACTTATATTTCTATCGATGAAAACATTCTCGCATCTTTTTATTTTTTTTGCCAGTTATTGACTCTTGTTGAAAGTTTAAGAACTATAAAAAGATCATCCTCTCTCTCTCTCTCTCTCTCTCTCTCTCTCTCTCTCTCTCTCTCTCTCTCTCTCTCTCACAGATATGTCGTTGATCTGCGTTGAAATCCCCGTTAACACGAGTCTCCTCCCACGTTGGCGTGCTAACTGACCCCGTGATGTTACCAGCCCTCCCTGATATAGGACCTCAGCCCCCCTTCCATCCCTTACCCCCCTTTTCGGTAATCCCCCCCCCCCTCCCATGTTACTATTCCATCTCTCTCACGTTGATGATCCAGCTTTATATCAGATTCTTGGTACCCCTCCCATATCTGCCACGTCCATACCGGTCCTCCATCTGATCACCACCGCTCGTCCTGCGTCTTTCTGCCGTGTATTGATACTCAAGTCTCCCCGTGTTGGTACGTCATGTACGTTCGCGATCCGTCTCCCGCGTTCGTACGTATTTTATTACCTCCACCATTCGTGTATTATCTTCTCCCATGTTAGCATTGCTCCTACCAACTCACACTGATACCTCCATCTCTGGAATTTGCCTCGTTGTGGATTTCTGAAAGCTTCGCTATCCTTGGGCTTGTCTATAGAGACATTATAGTTTTTTTTTGTTGTTCTTCGTTTACAGGTTTGTACATATTTTGTTAATTTCTTTACAGAGATAATTGCTTGCTCTAGCGGTGACGTTTTTTTTGTACACAGGTTCAGACTTTCTTGTTTGCATTTTAATGTGGTATATTGTTTGCAGAGACACTGTAAACTACTTTCACAGTTATATTCGAAAGCGGTAAAGTTTTTTTTTCTTTACTGTTTTCTAGATGCGCCACAGAAAATGTACTGCACGGCGGAGGTGGTGACAAAGGAGTTCTGTCAGGCCAAGAAGGTAAGTACAACTCTGTGTGTTTCGCCTTTTTTACATACCCTTCGTTCCCCCTTGTTTACATTATGTACGCGTCTGCGCAGCTGAATTTTTATTTCGAGTATAAAGTGCGTTTTGTTTGTGGTAAATTGATCGTGTTGATTGGATTAGTAAGACTGATTTTAACGATAACCCAGCTATACATGTTTGAGGTATATGGTTTAGGTTATGGCTTAATAATTACGTTCAACGTCGTAATACTTATTGAGTAAAGTATATATTCAGCTTAGAAATCCCGCAAATGTCCCATCATTTTGAACTGAATTCACATAGAAGGTAAGTGACTTGAATGATGTTTACGTCGTAAAGGTAACTGGTGAACTGATTGATGTATACATCTTGAAGGTAAGTGAATTATATATTGAATAGAATTATGATTTATGTAAAACAGGGAAATACTTATTTTTTCTCTTTAACCAGACGGTGTGCGTTGTTTAGCAAGAAAAATACATAATGTATGTGAAATTTATTTATTGCTGGGAGACATGGTTTTGATTACTGTGGCTAGGCTGGCGGGAACGATCAGCTGTTTTAGATTTGGCGGGAAATGTACAAGTCGATCAGCTGTTTTTTTTGTTATGACGGGAAATGCAGAGGTTCATCAGCTGTTTTTTGTTATGACGGCGAAAGGTAAAGGTCAGTCAGCTGTTTATGCATTTAGAGGGAGTTTCTTTTTTTTTCTTTATCTTCGTTATCGGATGGAGAAATTTATATTGTTCAGCCAACGTTTACCCTAACAAGTTAGAGGAACATAGTGATTTTATAATAGCCGAAAATGCTAGACGAGAGATATCTGGACATCTGGTAACTGTTGATGTATTGAGAATCCAGAGAATCATCCGGAGATGAGGAGAATCACTGTCTTTGGGGTGTTGAAAAGTATTTATACACTCTGGGATATTGAGAACCGTCTTTTTGAGTCTTGGGATTTGTGAGAATCATTACTATTCATGGGGGTTGTACTCAGAATAATATGGTTATAAAGGTTTAGTTGTTTTTAGTCCTGAGATATTGAGAATCACTTTATGATGTACTGGGAATATCAAGTCATTTTAAAAGGCTGAGAATATTTTTTTGTTTTATTTTATTTTTATTTTTATTTTATTTATTCATTTATTTTATTTTTTTTGAAAATCACATCCTTCCTTTGTTGTTGAGAATCAGTTACATGATGAGAATCCATCGTTGTCTTCTCGTGTTGGAGAGTCCTTCAGCCTCGAGTGTTGGCTGCTGACACTGGTGGTCATGTGTCAGCGATGCAGTCTCTGCCTCACCCCACCACCACCACCATCGGGCCAACGGGGTTGGGAGGGAGGAAGTAGGGAGGGAGGGGAGTTGTCCTCGTCAGCCGGCTGACGGGGTGGGGAGGGAGAGGAAGGGGGGGGGGGGGTTGTCCTCGTCAGCCGGCTGACAGCGGAGGTAAGGTACGTCCATCCATAAGGATGATAATGGTCAGCCTTCATTACAGAGTGGAGCATCTCGCCACCGACAGATTACACGTCTGAGATTGACCGGGAACAAGACGCGAACTGGTTCTCTTTATCTGATCTGCGACCCTACGGTGGTAGTAGTAATGGTGGTGGTTGGGATGGCGTGGTGGTGTGGTGAGGTGGTAGTGGTGGTGTGGTAGTAGTTGTGGTCGTGTGGTGTGGTAGTGTGGCATGGTAGTAGTTGTGGTTTGGTAGTGGTAGTGTGATGTGGTAGTGGTGGTGTTGTGGCAGTGGTAGTGTGGTGTGGTAGTGGTGCGGTAGTGGTAGTGTGATGTAGTGGTGGTGGTGTGGTAGTGGTTGTGTGGTGTGGTAGTGGTTGTGTGGTGTGGTAGTGGTAGTGTGGTGTAGTGGTTGTGTGGTGTGGTAGTGGTAGTGGTTGTGGTGCCACAGTGTAGAGAGAGCGTCTGGACTCGTCTACATAAAGGTGGCAGTGAGGCTGGTGGTGTGGTGGTTGTTGCAAGCTATGGTTGAGGGCTAAGAGGTCAACACTTCAAGGTACTTTCAACACTTATATTCCACCTCTCCCCCCATCCCCACACACTTTACAGGTGGTTGACACTTGAAGTTAAGTCAGTGGAGGGTTATTGTATACCAAGTGGCATTGTTGACACTTGAGGTTGAGTCAGTGGGGGGGCTTTTATACCAAGTGGTTTTGTCACTGGTCCATCTTTAACCAGTGGAGGTCCTATGTCAAGGTATACAAACACTTTTATCCCTTCTAGGAAAAGGTGTGTGTGTGTGTGTGTGTGTGTGTGTGTGTGTGTGTGTGTGTGTGTGCTTTCCAAGAAAAATATATATGTGTTTTTCCCCCGCCATGCCTTGGGCCACTCGCCTCATCTTCCCTCGCTAATATCTAATTTTGAATCATAATTGGTCACTTAATTGTCGTACTCAATGCCGGGATCGTGAGCAGTTCCCCCCCACTGCTGATGACCAGTTCAGGAGAGGGGTCAGAGGTCAAGCGTGGTCACACATATGTCGTGATGCGAGTCTTGCGTCCGGCAGATGTGATTGTGGGTAGCCTGGACGGCGGCACGCGCACGCTGCCAGACGTGTCATTAAAAAACTATCGTACAGCAGCGACGACGGGACGAGTCGTGTATTCTTAGTTTTTTATGTAATGGGGAACGAGATTCCCTCATTTCTTCCTCCTTCTTTTTTTGCTGTCCCTCTTTCCTTCTAGACCTCCTCTCCTTCTCCCCCCTTCCCTCTCTTTGTATGGAGAGGGGATCTACTGTCGCTGAAATTTTATAGGAAAGGCCGAATGGAAAACGTGGAGTGTGGCCTAATGTTTTTTAAGCATCTACTAAGGTAAAACGAGAAGAACTTCAAATACACGCATATTACCATGCCTTGAACTGGCTCATTTACTGGTCAGTAACATCATTAACGAATGTAGTCAGCTGCGATTTAGGTGTTGGGTTTGATGATATAATGGTGGTAGTTCATTCCGCGGTTCTGTAGCTCCTGGCGCTGCTGTTCCTCCCTCCTCCTCCTCCTCCTCCTCCTTATCGTTCCAGGGAGTCCCCGGCTGGCCAGGTCCCCTCCTCCTCCTCCTCCCTTATCCCACAGGAGACAGGTCCCCTCCTCCTCTTACCTCCCCCCATCCTAGCTGGTGGAGTTGGGTTGCGAATGTATAGTTTGTATGATGGTATGTTTCGTTGGGGGGGACTTCTGAGAGACGTGTCACGCTAATGGATGCGCAGTAGACGCGACAGACATGCGTGAGCTCTTGTTTTTTGTTATAAGAGACGATAACTGCTCGTTTACGGGGGGGGGGGGGAGCGTGGGTCAAGTGTACGACACAATGGGGTTATGTGGGGGGTTGGGTCATGGGTTAAGAGACATGGGCGTCTGTAGGGTGTGGCTGGGTAGGGTAGGGTAAGGGAGGAAAGGAGGTTATGGTCTTATGGTAGCTGAGGATATGAGGGGTGAGGTCACGTACCACACACACACACACACACACACACACACACACACACACACACACACATCAGGGCCGTCGCTACTGATCACTTGTCCATTTGCCACGTAACTCTGGGACATCACTTCGGCTCGTTCCTCCGTCTCCACCGCCAACCCCACCCTTATCCCTTCCTCCTCCTCCACCCTCTTCCCCCTCCTCCCTCACCCCCGTACTCTCCCTCTCTCCCTCATCTTGACACACTAAGCCTCCATCATAAATCCGGCGCGTAATAACCCAGCCGACGACGCGTCGTCCAGTTTGGCCTCACCCTGAATGACTCGGAGGGCGCCCGACCTAGGGGTGGAGGTAGGGAGAGGACCGGCCCTCCACGTCCCGTCCCGTCCCGTCCCCCCGTCGTGAGGCGCAGGAGAGGCGGCCGTTGTAAGTTCACACCACTGGGTAAGACGTGTGTTGTGAGTTCACACCACTGTGTAAGACGTGTGTTGTGAGTTCACACCACTGGGTAAGACGTGTGTTGTAAGTTCACACCACTGGGTAAGACGTGTGTTGTAAGTTCACACCACTGGGTAAGACGTGTGTTGTAAGTTCACACCACTGGGTAAGACGTGTGTTGTAAGTTCACACCACTGTGTAAGACGTGTGTTGTAAGTTCACACCACTGTGTAAGACGTGTGTTGTGAGTTCACACCACTGTGTAAGACGTGTGTTGTGAGTTCACACCACTGTGTAAGACGTGTGTTGTGAGTTCACACCACTGTGTAAGACGTGTGTTGTAAGTTCACACCACTGGGTAAGACGTGTGTTGTGAGTTCACACCACTGGGTAAGACGTGTGTTGTAAGTTCACACCACTGTGTAAGACGTGTGTTGTAAGTTCACACCACTGGGTAAGACGTGTGTTGTAAGTTCACACCACTGTGTAAGACGTGTGTTGTGAGTTCACACCACTGGGTAAGACGTGTGTTGTGAGTTCACACCACTGTGTAAGACGTGTGTTGTAAGTTCACACCACTGGGTAAGACGTGTGTTGTGAGTTCACACCACTGTGTAAGACGTGTGTTGTAAGTTCACACCACTGGGTAAGACGTGTGTTGTAAGTTCACACCACTGGGTAAGACGTGTGTTGTAAGTTCACACCACTGGGTAAGACGTGTGTTGTGAGTTCACACCACTGTGTAAGACGTGTGTTGTAAGTTCACACCACTGTGTAAGACGTGTGTTGTGAGTTCACACCACTGTGTAAGACGTGTGTTGTGAGTTCACACCACTGTGTAAGACGTGTGTTGTGAGTTCACACCACTGGGTAAGACGTGTGTTGTAAGTTCACACCACTGGGTAAGACGTGTGTTGTGAGTTCACACCACTGTGTAAGACGTGTGTTGTAAGTTCACACCACTGGGTAAGACGTGTGTTGTAAGTTCACACCACTGTGTAAGACGTGTGTTGTAAGTTCACACCACTGGGTAAGACGTGTGTTGTAAGTTCACACCACTGTGTAAGACGTGTGTTGTAAGTTCACACCACTGTGTAAGACGTGTGTTGTAAGTTCACACCACTGGGTAAGACGTGTGTTGTGAGTTCACACCACTGGGTAAGACGTGTGTTGTAAGTTCACACCACTGGGTAAGACCTGTGTTCTAAGGTCGCACCACTGGGTAAGACGTGTGTTGTGAGTTCACACCACTGGGTAAGACCTGTGTTCTAAGGTCGCACCACTGGGTAAGACGTGTGTTGTAAGTTCACACCACTGGGTAAGACGTGTGTTGTAAGTTCACACCACTGGGTAAGACGTGTGTTGTGAGTTCACACCACTGTGTAAGACGTGTGTTGTAAGTTCACACCACTGGGTAAGACGTGTGTTGTAAGTTCACACCACTGGGTAAGACGTGTGTTGTAAGTTCACACCACTGTGTAAGACGTGTGTTGTAAGTTCACACCACTGTGTAAGACGTGTGTTGTGAGTTCACACCACTGGGTAAGACGTGTGTTGTAAGTTCACACCACTGGGTAAGACGTGTGTTGTAAGTTCACACCACTGGGTAAGACGTGTGTTGTAAGTTCACACCACTGGGTAAGACGTGTGTTGTAAGTTCACACCACTGGGTAAGACGTGTGTTGTGAGTTCACACCACTGGGTAAGACGTGTGTTGTGAGTTCACACCACTGGGTAAGACGTGTGTTGTAAGTTCACACCACTGGGTAAGACGTGTGTTGTAAGTTCACACCACTGGGTAAGACGTGTGTTGTAAGTTCACACCACTGGGTAAGACGTGTGTTGTAAGTTCACACCACTGGGTAAGACGTGTGTTGTGAGTTCACACCACTGGGTAAGACCTGTGTTCTAAGGTCGCACCACTGGGTAAGACCTGTGTTCTAAGGTCGCACCACTGGGTAAGACGTGTGTTGTAAGTTCACACCACTGGGTAAGACGTGTGTTGTGAGTTCACACCACTGTGTAAGACGTGTGTTGTAAGTTCACACCACTGGGTAAGACGTGTGTTGTAAGTTCACACCACTGTGTAAGACGTGTGTTGTAAGTTCACACCACTGGGTAAGACGTGTGTTGTGAGTTCACACCACTGGGTAAGACGTGTGTTGTAAGTTCACACCACTGTGTAAGACGTGTGTTGTGAGTTCACACCACTGGGTAAGACGTGTGTTGTAAGTTCACACCACTGTGTAAGACGTGTGTTGTGAGTTCACACCACTGTGTAAGACGTGTGTTGTAAGTTCACACCACTGGGTAAGACGTGTGTTGTGAGTTCACACCACTGGGTAAGACGTGTGTTGTAAGTTCACACCACTGGGTAAGACGTGTGTTGTAAGTTCACACCACTGGGTAAGACGTGTGTTGTGAGTTCACACCACTGTGTAAGACGTGTGTTGTAAGTTCACACCACTGTGTAAGACGTGTGTTGTAAGTTCACACCACTGGGTAAGACGTGTGTTGTAAGTTCACACCACTGGGTAAGACGTGTGTTGTAAGTTCACACCACTGGGTAAGACGTGTGTTGTAAGTTCACACCACTGGGTAAGACGTGTGTTGTAAGTTCACACCACTGTGTAAGACGTGTGTTGTAAGTTCACACCACTGGGTAAGACGTGTGTTGTGAGTTCACACCACTGGGTAAGACGTGTGTTGTAAGTTCACACCACTGGGTAAGACGTGTGTTGTAAGTTCACACCACTGGGTAAGACGTGTGTTGTAAGTTCACACCACTGGGTAAGACGTGTGTTGTAAGTTCACACCACTGTGTAAGACGTGTGTTGTAAGTTCACACCACTGTGTAAGACGTGTGTTGTAAGTTCACACCACTGTGTAAGACGTGTGTTGTAAGTTCACACCACTGTGTAAGACGTGTGTTGTAAGTTCACACCACTGTGTAAGACGTGTGTTGTAAGTTCACACCACTGTGTAAGACGTGTGTTGTAAGTTCACACCACTGGGTAAGACGTGTGTTGTAAGTTCACACCACTGGGTAAGACGTGTGTTGTAAGTTCACACCACTGTGTAAGACGTGTGTTGTGAGTTCACACCACTGGGTAAGACGTGTGTTGTAAGTTCACACCACTGTGTAAGACGTGTGTTGTGAGTTCACACCACTGGGTAAGACGTGTGTTGTAAGTTCACACCACTGGGTAAGACGTGTGTTGTGAGTTCACACCACTGTGTAAGACGTGTGTTGTAAGTTCACACCACTGGGTAAGACGTGTGTTGTGAGTTCACACCACTGGGTAAGACGTGTGTTGTGAGTTCACACCACTGGGTAAGACCTGTGTTCTAAGGTCGCACCACTGGGTAAGACCTGTGTTCTAAGGTCGCACCACTGGGTAAGACCTGTGTTCTAAGCTCGCACCACTGTGTAAGACGTGTGTTGTAAGTTCACACCACTGGGTAAGACGTGTGTTGTGAGTTCACACCACTGGGTAAGACGTGTGTTGTAAGTTCACACCACTGGGTAAGACGTGTGTTGTAAGTTCACACCACTGGGTAAGACGTGTGTTGTGAGTTCACACCACTGGGTAAGACGTGTGTTGTAAGTTCACACCACTGGGTAAGACGTGTGTTGTGAGTTCACACCACTGTGTAAGACGTGTGTTGTGAGTTCACACCACTGTGTAAGACGTGTGTTGTGAGTTCACACCACTGGGTAAGACGTGTGTTGTAAGTTCACACCACTGGGTAAGACGTGTGTTGTAAGTTCACACCACTGGGTAAGACGTGTGTTGTAAGTTCACACCACTGGGTAAGACGTGTGTTGTGAGTTCACACCACTGGGTAAGACGTGTGTTGTAAGTTCACACCACTGGGTAAGACGTGTGTTGTAAGTTCACACCACTGGGTAAGACGTGTGTTGTAAGTTCACACCACTGTGTAAGACGTGTGTTGTAAGTTCACACCACTGGGTAAGACGTGTGTTGTAAGTTCACACCACTGTGTAAGACGTGTGTTGTAAGTTCACACCACTGGGTAAGACGTGTGTTGTGAGTTCACACCACTGGGTAAGACGTGTGTTGTAAGTTCACACCACTGGGTAAGACGTGTGTTGTAAGTTCACACCACTGGGTAAGACGTGTGTTGTGAGTTCACACCACTGGGTAAGACGTGTGTTGTGAGTTCACACCACTGGGTAAGACGTGTGTTGTAAGTTCACACCACTGGGTAAGACGTGTGTTGTAAGTTCACACCACTGGGTAAGACGTGTGTTGTGAGTTCACACCACTGTGTAAGACGTGTGTTGTGAGTTCACACCACTGGGTAAG
The DNA here is from genome assembly GCF_036320965.1 of Panulirus ornatus. NCBI lineage: Eukaryota > Metazoa > Arthropoda > Malacostraca > Decapoda > Palinuridae > Panulirus > Panulirus ornatus. Next base: position 21,035,732 of record NC_092278.1, read on the forward strand.
ACGTGTGTTGTAAGTTCACACCACTGGGTAAGACCTGTGTTCTAAGGTCGCACCACTGGGTAAGACGTGTGTTGTGAGTTCACACCACTGTGTAAGACGTGTGTTGTGAGTTCACACCACTGTGTAAGACGTGTGTTGTGAGTTCACACCACTGGGTAAGACGTGTGTTGTAAGTTCACACCACTGGGTAAGACGTGTGTTGTAAGTTCACACCACTGGGTAAGACGTGTGTTGTAAGTTCACACCACTGGGTAAGACGTGTGTTGTAAGTTCACACCACTGGGTAAGACCTGTGTTCTAAGGTCGCACCACTGGGTAAGACGTGTGTTGTAAGTTCACACCACTGGGTAAGACGTGTGTTGTAAGTTCACACCACTGGGTAAGACCTGTGTTCTAAGGTCGCACCACTGGGTAAGACCTGTGTTCTAAGGTCGCACCACTGGGTAAGACGTGTGTTGTAAGTTCACACCACTGTGTAAGACGTGTGTTGTAAGTTCACACCACTGGGTAAGACGTGTGTTGTAAGTTCACACCACTGGGTAAGACGTGTGTTGTAAGTTCACACCACTGGGTAAGACGTGTGTTGTAAGTTCACACCACTGGGTAAGACGTGTGTTGTAAGTTCACACCACTGGGTAAGACGTGTGTTGTAAGTTCACACCACTGGGTAAGACGTGTGTTGTAAGTTCACACCACTGGGTAAGACCTGTGTTCTAAGGTCGCACCACTGGGTAAGACGTGTGTTGTAAGTTCACACCACTGGGTAAGACGTGTGTTGTAAGTTCACACCACTGGGTAAGACGTGTGTTGTAAGTTCACACCACTGGGTAAGACGTGTGTTGTAAGTTCACACCACTGGGTAAGACGTGTGTTGTAAGTTCACACCACTGTGTAAGACGTGTGTTGTAAGTTCACACCACTGGGTAAGACGTGTGTTGTGAGTTCACACCACTGGGTAAGACGTGTGTTGTAAGTTCACACCACTGGGTAAGACGTGTGTTGTAAGTTCACACCACTGGGTAAGACGTGTGTTGTGAGTTCACACCACTGGGTAAGACGTGTGTTGTGAGTTCACACCACTGGGTAAGACGTGTGTTGTGAGTTCACACCACTGGGTAAGACGTGTGTTGTAAGTTCACACCACTGGGTAAGACGTGTGTTGTAAGTTCACACCACTGGGTAAGACGTGTGTTGTGAGTTCACACCACTGTGTAAGACGTGTGTTGTAAGTTCACACCACTGGGTAAGACGTGTGTTGTAAGTTCACACCACTGTGTAAGACGTGTGTTGTAAGTTCACACCACTGTGTAAGACGTGTGTTGTGAGTTCACACCACTGGGTAAGACGTGTGTTGTAAGTTCACACCACTGTGTAAGACGTGTGTTGTGAGTTCACACCACTGTGTAAGACGTGTGTTGTAAGTTCACACCACTGGGTAAGACGTGTGTTGTAAGTTCACACCACTGTGTAAGACGTGTGTTGTAAGTTCACACCACTGTGTAAGACGTGTGTTGTAAGTTCACACCACTGTGTAAGACGTGTGTTGTAAGTTCACACCACTGTGTAAGACGTGTGTTGTAAGTTCACACCACTGTGTAAGACGTGTGTTGTAAGTTCACACCACTGGGTAAGACGTGTGTTGTAAGTTCACACCACTGGGTAAGACGTGTGTTGTAAGTTCACACCACTGGGTAAGACGTGTGTTGTGAGTTCACACCACTGGGTAAGACGTGTGTTGTGAGTTCACACCACTGTGTAAGACGTGTGTTGTAAGTTCACACCACTGGGTAAGACGTGTGTTGTAAGTTCACACCACTGGGTAAGACGTGTGTTGTAAGTTCACACCACTGGGTAAGACGTGTGTTGTGAGTTCACACCACTGTGTAAGACGTGTGTTGTAAGTTCACACCACTGGGTAAGACGTGTGTTGTGAGTTCACACCACTGGGTAAGACGTGTGTTGTGAGTTCACACCACTGGGTAAGACGTGTGTTGTAAGTTCACACCACTGTGTAAGACGTGTGTTGTAAGTTCACACCACTGGGTAAGACGTGTGTTGTGAGTTCACACCACTGTGTAAGACGTGTGTTGTAAGTTCACACCACTGGGTAAGACGTGTGTTGTAAGTTCACACCACTGTGTAAGACGTGTGTTGTGAGTTCACACCACTGTGTAAGACGTGTGTTGTGAGTTCACACCACTGTGTAAGACGTGTGTTGTAAGTTCACACCACTGGGTAAGACGTGTGTTGTAAGTTCACACCACTGGGTAAGACGTGTGTTGTGAGTTCACACCACTGTGTAAGACGTGTGTTGTAAGTTCACACCACTGTGTAAGACGTGTGTTGTAAGTTCACACCACTGGGTAAGACGTGTGTTGTAAGTTCACACCACTGGGTAAGACGTGTGTTGTAAGTTCACACCACTGTGTAAGACGTGTGTTGTAAGTTCACACCACTGGGTAAGACGTGTGTTGTGAGTTCACACCACTGTGTAAGACGTGTGTTGTGAGTTCACACCACTGGGTAAGACGTGTGTTGTAAGTTCACACCACTGTGTAAGACGTGTGTTGTAAGTTCACACCACTGGGTAAGACCTGTGTTCTAAGGTCGCACCACTGGGTAAGACCTGTGTTCTAAGGTCGCACCACTGCGTAAGACCTATGCTCTAAGTTCACATCACTGTGTAAGATGTGTGTTGTAAGTTCACACCACTGGGTAAGGACCTGTGTTCTAAAGTCGCAAACACTGGGTAGGAGGCTCTGAGTTCTAAGCTCGCACCACAGGGTAAGACGAGTGATGGTAAGTTCACACCACTGGGTAAGACTTGCTTTGGTCGTAAGCCCACAGTAAAGGGAATTGATGTATTGATATGATCACGTGTGTGTGTGTGTGTGTGTGTGTGTGTGTGTGTGTGTGTGTGTGTGTGGCGTGAGCGTTCGTGAATGAATAGTGTCGAGTCATTTGTGAATTTAGGGTGAAGAAGGTGGTGAGGGGGGGGGTAAACATTCACACCAGGTCGCTACTACTAACTACTACAACTACTACTACTACTACAACTTACTACCACTACTACAACTCCCAACACTACTACTACTACTACTACTACTACTACACTACACAAACAAACACAACTACTACCACTACTACATACCACTACTACTACTTTTACACTACAACAAAACCTACTATACTACTACACCACACACACTACTACACTACTAAACACTACAACTACACTACACCACACTCTACTACTACTACACTACTACCACTACTACGCACTACTACTACTACTCACCCCACAAACTACTACTACTACAACACTACTACCACACTACTACTCTACTACTACTACTACTACTACTACTACTACTACTACTACCACTACTACTGCCACTACTACTACTACTACTACTACTACTACTACTACTACTACTACTACTACTACTACTACTACTACCACTACTACTACTACTACTACTACTACTACCACTACTACTGCCACTACTACTACTACTACTACCACTACTACTACTACTACTACTACTACTACCACTACTACTGCCACTACTACTACTACTACTACTACTACTACTACTACTACTACCACTACTACTGCCACTACTACTACTACTACTACTACTACTACTACTACTACTACTACTACTACTACTACTACTACTACCACTACTACTACTACTACTACCACTACTACTACTACTACTACTACTACTACCACTACTACTGCCACTACTACTACTACTACTACTACTACTACTACTACTACTACTACCACTACTACTGCCACTACTACTACTACTACTACTACTACTACTACTACTACTACTACTACTACTACTACTACCACTACTACTACTACTACTACCACTACTACTACTACTACTACTACTACTACCACTACTACTGCCACTACTACTACTACTACTACCACTACTACTACTACTACTACTACTACTACCACTACTACTGCCACTACTACTACTACTACTACTACTACTACTACTACTACTACTACTACAACTACTACTGCAACTACTACTACTACTACTACTACTACTACTACTACTACTACTACTACCACTACTACTGCCACTACTACTACTACTACTACTACTACTACTACTACTACTACTACTACCACTACTACTGCCACTACTACTACTACTACTACTACTACTACTACTACTACTACTACTACTACTACCACTACTACTACTACTACTACTACTGTTTTTGTTGCTACCAGCTTCTCCATTACAACTGCTCCTACCACTGTCTAAAATATCAGTGTCTCTCCTATTTAGAACGAATGTATAATCTACTTGCGGGTAGAATGACGTCCCAGATCTACATCTCTACTACTACTACTGTCTCGTACGCGTAGGGATCGTACAGTCAGCGATGCGGGATGCAGGTAATGGGGCGAAGTAGAATACAAGTAGAAATGTAGTGATGGTTCCTTCACCCAGATGCACCAGCAGGGTTTGGTCCCGCCACTGCCGTTCGCGTAGCCTCGTCCGGATTAAGAGCCCGGATTCGGTGTGGATCCGTCCAAGAACGTACACAACCCCCCAGGTTGAAAAATAAAAGATAAATGAAGTTTGAGGTAGATCCCTCTCAAATAAAACTTGGGTCAAAATATAGAATTTAAATACGAGTAAGATTAACTTAAGATACGTTCAAGGTTAAACGTACCTCGAGGGTGAATGTACTGGATAATGAATTATCTCTTATTTGCATATATTGTGGTACATTTAAGTACACTTAACGCTTAAGTGCGCCTTTGTCCTTTCGTTGGTGGCTAGTTGCATCTACGTCAAGTATATTGTCGTTTTAAGTAGGCCCTGCATTAAGTGAAACTTATTATAAGTGGATCGAAGACTAGACGCCCGGGAGGTTAGGTACGTCTGAGGTTAGAGACGCGTGGGGTTACGTACAGCCAAGGTTAGAGACTCTGGAGGTTAGGTACAGCCAAGGTTAGAGACACCGGAGGTTAAGTACACATATAAGGTGTGTGTGTGTGTGTGTGTGTGTGTGTGTGTGTATGTGTGCGTGTGTGTGTGTGTCTTGGGCGCTGCCAGCTAGACAGGCAGGCTGGCTGGGGGGAGAGGGGTGCTAGAGGGGGTTTGGGGGGGGGTTGTAGGGAGGGGGAGGGGGTGGGGGGAGGGGGGTTGTTAGGGCGATGCCACGCACGAGCCAGCCCTTAGGGAGGACAGGTTCCCCCCCCCCCCGCACACACAACTCCCCCCCCCCCTCTTCCCCCCACCACACACCTCTGCTGAGATTTGTTGGGGGGTGAGAGTAAGTGGGGAGGGAGGAGGTGGGGAGGAGGAGGAGGGGGAGACCAGGAAAGTGGTGGTTGTGGTGGTGGCGGGTCTCTCCCCTCCCCTCCACCCCTCCCCTGCCCTTCCACCCCTCCCCCCACCCGTAGCCAAGGTTGTAGTAGTAGTAGTAGTAACAGGAGGTGGAGGAGGAGGAGGAGGAACAGAAGTAGTAGTAGTAGTAGTTGTAGTAGTGGTGGTAGTAGTAATAGTTGTTGTAGTAGTAAGTGTAGCAGTAGTAGTAGTAGTGGTAGTGTTATAGTAGTAGTAGTAGTAGTAGTAGTAGTAGTAATGTTAGCCCTCACAGGTAGGGGCTACCGCTGTGGTAGTCTAAGACTACACGTGTGTCCCTTCGTTGCTCTGGCTACTGTAGGCAAGGAGGTCGGGCTATCATGAAGGCTACCTTGAAGGCGGTTCTGTATAGTTAGTGTTTCTGTGTTGCGGTGAGGGCTATTATAGCCTACCCCGGGACTACCTCCGGCTATTTTAGCTATATCTATCCTGCATCTATATCTATCCTGCAGATATAGACAGTCTCAAAATTATTCTAGACGACCAGAGGTATCGTAGACCACTTTAGGCTACCGTCCCGGCTATCGCAGACTATCCTGGGTTACTCTGGAAGCAATATAGGGCTACTGGTTAGGTCACGTAGGCTCTTGTAGTCTGTTACCGGCCTGTCTGTGGTTACACACGCTGGGCCTGCTTGGAGCTAGTTAACCCCCCCCTGGGGCCACACCACCCTCCCTCCTTCCTTCCCTCCCTCCTTCCCTCCCTCCCTCCCTCCTTCCTTCCCTCCCTCCTTCCCTCCCTCCCTCCCTCCCGGCAGCCGACCCTCCCCACAGAAGGCTAGTGCGTGGCTTCCTGTGATTTTTATAGACGATACTTGCTAGTGATGAGACAGTTAGAACTCTCTCTCTCTCTCTCTCTCTCTCTCTCTCTCTCAAACGTACCTTGGCTGGTACCACTTTGGGTCATACATAGAGCGCATACCAAGTATACGTGCGCAGATATACAGTATGTTCAACACTCTTCCTAGATATGCCCCATCATACACATGTGTACACACAAGCAAGGGCGTATGTGCTGATGTACGCGTATGTATAGGCTAATACGTATACACACATTCATACACAAAGGATGCACTTTTCTTGTATATACATAGTCACACACACACACACACACACATACACACACACTATCAATGTACAGACATTCAAACATACATACATATATACACACATACATACATACGTATGAAATACACTAGTAACGAGTGTACATAAGAAACAAGTATGTCTTACATACATGCATATTTACATACGTACGTACATACATACATGTGCAAGACGCTCACAAATAGCGAGTGTACATAAGCTGCAGGCTGGTTAATCCCTGCATACATAAAATACATACATACATACATACATGCATTTCCAGGCGCCATATAAAGCGAGACATTATATATACAGAGACGGTGGGAGGTCACTTCATGTTTACCCTCACACAGTTGTATGTTTTTTGTTGTTGTTCTTCTTCAGTTCCTTACGATGTGGTATGTGATCCTGGCTGACATTTGTGGTGGTCTGTGGCTCCCTGCTCCGTAAGCCGGTGTTACGTATGAAACCCCCGGAACATCTGTCCTCTGCTCCTTAACCCGATCCTCCTCTCCTCCTCCTTCTCCTCCTTCTTTCCCTCTGTTCCGTGTTGCTCCTTAACCCGTCCCTCCTCCTTCTCCCCCTCCTTCTTTCCCTCTGTTCCGTGTTGCTTATGGTGGATGATGCTACGTATATTTCGATGGAACGAACATCTTCCTCCCCTTTCTCTCTCTTTTTTCCCCTGTTCCGTGTTCCTTGTGGCCGGCGTGTGTTCCGTGTTCCTTGTGGCCGACGTGTGTTCCGTGTTCCTTGTGGCCGGCGTGTGTTCCGTGTGCCTTGTGGCCGGTGTGTGTTCCGTGTTCCTTGTGGCCGGCGTGTGTTCCGTGTTCCTTGTGGCCGGCGTGTGTTCCGTGTGCCTTGAGGCCGGCGTGTGTTCCGTGTTCCTTGTGGCCGACGTGTGTTCCGTGTGCCTTGTGGCCGGCGTGCGTTCCGTGTTCCTTGTGGCCGACGTGTGTTCCGTGTTCCTTGTGGCCGGCGTGTGTTCCGTGTGCCTTGAGGCCGGCGTGTGTTCCGTGTGCCTTGAAGCCGACGTGTTGGAGGTGTTGCTACTTATGTCGTGGCTGGAACACTTGGAACACCCCCCCCTTCCCTCCCCCATGTTCCTTTCTTACTGAAGGCCTGGTGCGTTGCTGTAGACACTGCTGCCTCAGAGTTACTTACTTGTGGGTGGTTAGTGAGTGTGTGTTACTTGGGTTGCTTTTTGCGTTGCTGGCGACGATCTGTTCCTCCCCCCCCCCTCCCTCCCTCCCTCCTCTCCTTCCCCCTCCCCCTCCCTCCCCCCCCCTCAAGCCATGTAATTAGCATTCAGGTATTGATGACTCAGGTACATTAGGGCGGTAATGTGATTATCGCCCGGGAGACTGTGGGTGTGGGGGGGGGGGGATGTTGATTAGGACCCCCGGGGGGCCCCCCCGCTAATGGGCCTAATTAGTCACACCGGCACAAGGTTAGATGTGATCAACTCAGGGAGGCGTGGTGGAGGAGCCCCCCCCCCCCCGAATGACTAATTACCGGGATTAGGGTTAGGGTAAAGGGTTAGACCAATTAGTGTGTGGGTGTTGGCAGAACCAGAGACTTGAGGTGGCCGGTGTGTGTGTGTGTGTGTGTGTGTGTGTGTGTGTCTGGCGGGGTGAGTGATTGATTAGGGGGGGATTAGAAGTGGAGGAGGTGGGTGTTGAAGTGGTTGAGTGGTTTACTAAATAGGCTGGGTTTGAAGTAGCGAGGCTAGGACGGTGTTAAGTGGAGATGGGAGTTGGTGGGGTGGGGTGATGAATTGATGGGGATAAGGTGTTGGGTTGACCTGGGCTGAAACTTGAGTTCATGGGGGTAGGGAGCTAGTTGAAGTGGGTAGGGAGTGAGATGAAGGCGGCAGGAGCGAGAGTTGAAGGGGATGGTGACAAGGGTTGAGGTGGGGCAGGAACAAGAGTTGAAGGAGGTGAGGACAAAGGTTGAGGTGGGGCAGGAACAAGAGTTGAAGGGGGTGAGGACGAGGGTTGAGGTGGGGTAGGAACAAGAGTTGAAGGGGGTGAGGACAAGGGTTGAGGTGGGGTAGGAACAAGAGTTGAAGGGGGTGAGGACAAGGGTTGAGGTGGGGCAGGAATAAGAGTTGAAGGGGGTGAGGACAAGGGTTGAGGTGGGGCAGGAATAAGAGTTGAAGGGGGTGGGATGTGGCCATTAGTAGTACAGACACACGTGTCATACACCTGTGGGAACCCACTCAACTTGAAGTGGGGGAGGGAGGAGGTGGGTTGGGTTGACGGTGTGTGGAAGACGCACTGAAAAGTGGTGGTAGCCCAGAGTTGACGTGGGCGCGTGATGCGCCACGTAACAAATTGACGTGGAGGACGAGACCCACCCACTGGGGGAAAACAAGGCGTCGGCTTGATGGATAGATGGGGGACGACGGTCGACTGTCAGCCTAGGAAGGGAAAAAAAAAAGTCCATAAATTCCTATATAAAAAAAAGAGAAAGGTCAGGTCTTGTGGCGTGTGCTGCTGCTGCTGCTTTTGTAACAAATAGCTACGTAGGGTCATACCTGGCCTGACCGACCCCCTGTGTAGGGGCGCGGGCCAGGAAGGTGCTATACTCCACACCCAGGCAGGGGCCATAGGCCTGTGGTTATGAAGAGGAGAAAAAGGTCTTATGGCCTAAGGTGTGTGTGGGGGGGGTGGGGGGGAGGGGTCATGGCTGGCTGGCGTGGATGGGCTTTTTAAGGCGCCTCTTTTTTTCCTATTATTATTATTATTTTTTTTTTTTATACATGCGACGATTTTTGTGTCTCTGGGGGAGGGGGTGCTGGTTAACGGGGGGGGGGGGGCGCTTTGTAGGGTGGAGGGAATTGGAGGTTTACTTTTGTGGTGTGGTGTGGTGTGGGGGGTGTGAGGAGAGTAGCTTTTGTGTGGCTGTTGGAGAGGGAGAGGTGTGTTTTGTAGGGGGGGGGAGTTATGGAGGATGGCTTTATTGATAGGTTTTGTAGGACATGTAAGTTGTAGGGGGAGGGGAGGAAAGCGTTTGCATAGCTCGTGTCTTTTTTTTTGTAGGTACCTCATGTAGGGCTGTTTTAAAGGGGATTTTGTTGATCACTTTTTTTTGTAGGATTTTTTTTATACACGGTGATCTGATAATAGCTTTTGTAGGTCTGATGTTGGGAGGGTTTTAAACGCCGCTTTTGTAGGTCTGACGTTTGGAGGGTTTTAAACATGGCTTTTGTAGGTCTGATGTTTGATGTGGGTTTTAAACACGGCTTTTGTAGGTATGATGATTGTAGGGTTTTAAACATGGCTTTTGTAGGGCTGACGTTTGGAGGGTTTTAAACATGGCTTTTGTAGGTCTGATGTTTGATGTGGGTTTTAAACACGGCTTTTGTAGGTATGATGATTGTAGGGTTTTAAACATGGCTTACGTAGGTCTGATGTTTGAGGTGGGTTTTAAACATGGCTTTTGTAGGGCTGACGTTTGGAGGGTTTTAAACATCACTTTTGTAGGTATGATGTTTGAGGTGGGTTTTAAACTCGGCTTTTGTTGGTCTGATGTTTGAGGTGGGTTTTAAAGACGGCTTTTGTAGGTCTGATGTTTGAGGTGGGTTTTAAACACGGCTTTTTAAGTAGTGTTGTGGAGGAAGTGTGTGGCGTCGGCCGGTGTGGGAAGTGGGTTTCGTAAGAGCCAGTGTGGCTAAGGGGGATTGAGACATGGCTTTTGTGGAGGAGGTGGTGGTGGGCGGCGGGCGGCGGGGTTTTCCAGGGTCTTTTGTAGGGGGGGAGGAGGAGATTACGATGGCTTTTGCGGCGGAGGGAAGAGACGAGGGCAGAGCTTTGTAGCTAGGCTGTTGTGGTTGTCCAGGGCTTTTGTGTGTGTGTGTGTGTGTGTGTGTGTGTGTGTGTGTGGAGGTAGGGGGGTGGCACGTGTAGGGCAGTTGGGGTGATGTAAGAGGTGGTGTGTATGTGTGTGTGTGTGTGTGTGAGAGAGAGAGAGAGAGAGAGAGAGAGAGAGAGAGAGAGAGAGAGAGAGAGAGAGAGAGAGAGAGAGTCAACAGAGAGATGCGGGCACCAGCTGCTGCTATACCTTCGCCAGCACACACACACACACACACACACACACACACACACACACACACACACACACACACACACACACTGGGTCATCTCTGTGACCTTGACTCTCTCTCTCTCTCTCTCTCTCTCTCTCTCTCTCTCTCTCTCTCTCTATTGAGTTTACCTGGACGTACACGAGTTTACTTGAAGACGCACATGGGTTTACCCGAAGACTTACAATATGCACCGCATGGCGTCGCGCGCGCGCGCGCGCGCACACACACACACACACACACACACACACACACACACACACACACACACACACACACACACACACACACACACACACACACACACACACACACACACACACGCCTGTATATAGACGCATAAACACAAGCACTCATATACGCAGTGCACCACACATGCGATTATCAGTTAGAGAGAGAGAGAGAGAGAGAGAGAGAGAGAGAGAGAGAGAGAGAGAGAGAGAGAGAGAGAGAGAGAGAATGTGTGTGATTCGAATATGTTTTTTTCCTTCTTGATGGTTGTGTCTGAGGCCAGGTGGTGGGTCTTAAGGGGGTGGGGGGGAAGGGGGCATCTGGATTGGTATGGGGTTGTGTAGGGGAAGAAGGGGGGGGGGGGAAGTGAGTGGTGATGGTGGGGGGGAAGAAGAAGGGGTAGGGGGTTGGTGGGGGGGGGGTTAAAGTAGTGAGCACCTGTACCCGCATCCCTGACTCATAACCCCCCACCATTCTTTTTTTTTTTTTTACCCCCACTTGCTACCTGGGGACTAATATCCCCCCCCACCCACCCACTACACTCTCTCTCTCTCTCTCTCTCTCTCTCTCTCTCTCTCTCTCTCTCTGTGTCTCTCTCTCTCTCTTACGTGTGGGCATTTCGGGTCCGGCCGCCGGTATTTGACTTACAGTGGATTTACGAGGATGGGGCGTGTGTCCCGCCAGGCGTGTGCTTGCTCCCCCGTCCCTTCTTCCCTCTCCTCCTCCTCCTCCTCCTCCTCCTCCTCCTCCTCCTCCTCCTCCTCGTCGTGATTTCTGGAGACAGTGGACACGAGTTTGGTTAGTGGGTGGCCGGAGCATGACGGTGTGTGTGTGTGTGTGTGTGTGTGTGTGTGTGTGTGTGTGTGTGTGTGTGTGTGTGTGCAGGGAGGGAGGGAAGGAGGGACATAGCAATGGTTGTTGTGTGGGTGGGTGGGTGGGTCCGCCACACCCCCCCTCTGGCATCATGACCTGATGGGGCCGTGCATGGTTGTGGCCCTGGGAGAGAGAGAGAGAGAGAGAGAGAGAGAGAGAGAGAGAGAGAGAGAGAGAGAGAGAGAGAGAGAGAGAGAGAGAGGTTTAAGGGGGAGGAGGAGGAGGTAGACGTAGACGATGATAAACGAGACATTGATGGAGATTAGTCGTATGAAATTCAGGAATTAATCGTAGTGAATAACCCGACACTGAAGGCGGTAGTGGCGTATATGCCACTGAAGATTGAACTCAGGTTCTTCCTTCTTTAGTACTTCTTCGCCGCTTCCCGCGTTCGATGAGGGAGCGCCAGGAGCAGTCGAAGAAAAGGCCCCATTCGCTCGCGCCCATTCTCCAGCTGTCATGTATCATGCCGTAAAACCAAAGTCCCCCTGTCCACAACCAGGCCCCACAGATCTTTGCATAGATTTCCCCGGCTATTTCACATGCCCTGGTTCAGTCCATTGTTAACACGTCGCCCCCAGTATAGCACGTCGCTCCGATGCACTCCAGTTCTGAAATACTAACAGAAGCACACAGTTGATTAAGAAACTGAAGGAAATCGGTTTATAGACTTTGATTTTCATTGTTCCTAATGGTATTGCCGTTGTAGACTTGAATATAAAGCAATGAATTAGGGTTGAGTTGATTAAAGGTGGTATTAAACAGTGTTGGTTGTACAGCCTATGACTAGAAAACGGGCTGTCATATCAGAGACAGTGATAAAGCCAGCTAGACTTACTCTGTGACGCTCTTCCATTACACAGAATGTTCTAAAATCCATATGTAAGATCATACAGTAATTATGCGACTACAGCTTGATTATACAGTAATGTATGCAGCTACATCTTGATCATACAGTAATATATGCGACTACATCTTGATCATACAGTGATGTATGCAGCTACATCTTGATCATACAGTGATGTATGCAGCTACAGCTTGATTGTACAGTGATGTATGCAGCTACAGCTTGATCATACAGTGGTGTATGCAGCTACAGCTTGATCATACAGTGGTGTATGCAGCTACAGCTTGATTATACAGTGATGTATGCAGCTACATCTTGATCATACAGTGATGTATGCAGCTACAGCTTGATTGTACAGTGATGTATGCAGCTACAGCTTGATTGTACAGTGATGTATGCAGCTACAGCTTGATCATACAGTGATGTATGCAGCTACAGCTTGATCATACAGTGGTGTATGCAGCTACAGCTTGATTATACAGTGATGTATGCAGCTACATCTTGATCATACAGTGATGTATGCAGCTACAGCTTGATTGTACAGTGATGTATGCAGCTACAGCTTGATTGTACAGTGATGTATGCAGCTACAGCTTTATCATACAGTGATGTATGCAGCTACAGCTTGATCATACAGTGATGTATGCAGCTACAGCTTGATCATACAGTGATGTATGCAGCTACAGCTTGAGCATACAGTGATGTATGGAGCTACATCTTGATCATACAGTAATATATGCGACTACATCTTGATCATACAGTGATGTATGCAGCTACAGCTTGATTATACAGTGATGTATGCAGCTACATCTTGATCATACAGTAATATATGCGACTACAGCTTGATCATACAGTGATGTATGCAGTTACAGCTTGATCATACAGTGATGTATGCAGCTACAGCTTGAGCATACAGTGATGTATGCAGCTACATCTTGATCATACAGTAATATATGCGACTACAGCTTGATCATACAGTGATGTATGCAGCTACAGCTTGATCATACAGTGATGTATGCAGCTACAGCTTGAGCATACAGTGATGTATGCAGCTACATCTTGATCATACAGTAATATATGCGACTACAGCTTGATCATACAGTGATGTATGCAGCTACAGCTTGATCATACAGTGATGTATGCAGCTACAGCTTGAGCATACAGTGATGTATGCAGCTACATCTTGAGCATACAGTGATGTATGCAGCTACATCTTGATCATACAGTAATATATGCGACTACAGCTTGATCATACAGTGATGTATGCAGCTACAGCTTGATCATACAGTGATGTATGCAGCTACAGCTTGAACATACAGTGATGTATGCAGCTACATCTTGATCATACAGTAATATATGCGACTACAGCTTGATCATACAGTGATGTATGCAGCTACAGCTTGATCATACAGTGATGTATGCAGCTACAGCTTGATTATACAGTGATGTATGCAGCTACATCTTGATCATACAGTAATATATGCGAGTACAGCTTGATCATACAGTGATGTATGCAGCTACAGCTTGATCATACAGTGATGTATGCAGCTACAGCTTGAGCATACAGTGATGTATGGAGCTACATCTTGATCATACAGTAATATATGCGACTACATCTTGATCATACAGTGATGTATGCAGCTACAGCTTGATTATACAGTGATGTATGCAGCTACATCTTGATCATACAGTAATATATGCGACTACAGCTTGATCATACAGTGATGTATGCAGCTACAGCTTGATTATACAGTGATGTATGCAGCTACATCTTGATCATACAGTAATATATGCGACTACATCTTGATCATACAGTGATGTATGCAGCTACAGCTTGATTATACAGTGATGTATGCAGCTACATCTTGATCATACAGTAATATATGCGACTACAGCTTGATTATACAGTGATGTATGCAGCTACAGCTTGATCATACAGTGATGTATGCAGCTACAGCTTGATCATACGGTGATGTATGCAGCTACAGCTTGATCGTACAGTGATGTATGCAGCTACAGCTTGATCGTACAGTGATGTATGCAGCTACAGCTTGATCATACAGTGATGTATGCAGCTACAGCTTGATCATACAGTGATGTATGCAGCTACAGCTTGATCATACAGTGATGTATGCGACTACAGCTTGATCATACAGTGATGTATGCAGCTACAGCTTGATCATACAGTGATGTATGCAGCTACATCTTACTCAACAGACATAGAGAGAGAAAGATACGATACTTCAAAAGAGAATGTCACTAAATTACTTCGCTTCAACTTCCATTCTGATGGAATGAGGTGGGCGAATTGCCTGCCGAGATAAATTGAAACGATGAAGACATAAGATTGAATGAAGACGAAGGTAATGAGGGACGTAGTTAGAGTCATATTATTGTCGTAATGGCCAATGAAGGTACGAGAAGCAGGAGTGACCCTTGACCTGTCGTATTGACCCCACCAGCGGGACGGGCTGACCTTGACCAGGCTTTATAGGAAGGTCAGAAACAAGGGGTTGGGAGAGGCTTGGAACTATCGAGGAGAACGATTGCAGACGAAGCAAGAGAAAGGTACGTGATAATGTATGCCCCAGATGGCTGTTAAAGAAAGCAGCAGGGGCTTCGCTCATTGAAGGAAGGGGGGGGATGAATGCACAAGAATGCCGGCGAATACTTTGAGGATGTACCGAAGGACATTATGTTGGATGCCAGAGAGATAGCCGGGATACCTGCCTATATTGTCCTGCTCGCACGTACACTGGACACCAGCTGGGCAGATGGTGTAGCGCGGTTCCTGATGGCTGGACCCGAGGTAGATAGATGTGTGTGTGTGTGTGTGTGTGTGTGTGTGTGTGTGTGTGTCTGGTGGCGGAGAAGAATAAGTGTCGTGAAACGAGCGCAAAAATATGTCGTCGCAAGTTAGGTCCTGTCTCTCTCTCTCTCTCTCTCTCTCTCTCTCTCTCTCTCTCTCTCTCTCTCTCTCTCTCTCTCTCTCTCTCTCTCAGGGCGGGCGGGCCTGCTCAGGGGGTCCCATCACGCCCTTCCCGTGGGTGTCCCTGGGGCTGGCCCCGGGCCTGTGGTCACCCCCAGCGAGCGCTTAAGTCACCTTCGTCGTCGCCAGAAATGGGTGACGTGTCACGTCTCGTCCAGGAACTTCTCCACGGCCGAGACGTCCACTGTCTCCCCTGCTCCTGCGTGGGGCGCAGCCCCGGAGCTGCCAGTGCCTTATATAAATATATATAATATATATATATATATATATATATCTACACCCTCTTCTCCCTCCCTCTACACCCTCTTCTCCCTCCCTCTACACCCTCTTCTCCCTCCCTCTACACCCTCTTCTCCCTCCCTCTACACCCTCTTCTCCCTCCCTCTACACCCTCTTCTCCCTCCCTCTACACCCTCTTCTCCCTCCCTCTACACCCTCTTCTCCCTCCCTCTACACCCTCTTCTCCCTCCCTCTACACCCTCTTCTCCCTCCCTCTACACCCTCTTCTCCCTCCCTCTACACCCTCTTCTCCCTCCCTCTACACCCTCTTCTCCCTCCCTCTACACCCTCTTCTCCCTCCCTCTACACCCTCTTCTCCCTCCCTCTACACCCTCTTCTCCCTCCCTCTACACCCTCTTCTCCCTCCCTCTACACCCTCTTCTCCCTCCCTCTACACCCTCTTCTCCCTCCCTCTACACCCTCTTCTCCCTCCCTCTACACCCTCTTCTCCCTCCCTCTACACCCTCTTCTCCCTCCCTCTACACCCTCTTCTCCCTCCCTCTACACCCTCTTCTCCCTCCCTCTACACCCTCTTCTCCCTCCCTCTACACCCTCTTCTCCCTCCCTCTACACCCTCTTCTCCCTCCCTCTACACCCTCTTCTCCCTCCCTCTACACCCTCTTCTCCCTCCCTCTACACCCTCTTCTCCCTCCCTCTACACCCTCTTCTCCCTCCCTCTACACCCTCTTCTCCCTCCCTCTACACCCTCTTCTCCCTCCCTCTACACCCTCTTCTCCCTCCCTCTACACCCTCTTCTCCCTCCCTCTACACCCTCTTCTCCCTCCCTCTACACCCTCTTCTCCCTCCCTCTACACCCTCTTCT
>NC_092278.1:21057356-21069856 GCF_036320965.1 Panulirus ornatus
AGCGGAAGGGATTTAAAGGGATTGTGGAAGGGGGAAGGGTTATTAGGGAGTGTTCGCGGGTAATTAAGCTTGAGGTGTTTGATCGTGGGCTTTAAAAGAGTCAGACGGGTTAATTATGGGAGGAGAGTTTTACGAACTGCCGTTTGAGATGATGGTGGTAGGAGATAGGGACGAGGAATGGGAGATAAATGAGAAGGAATGGGACGAGGAATGGGAGATAAATGAGAAGGAATGGGAGATAGAATGAGAAGGAATGGGACGAGGAATGGGAGATAAATGAGAAGGAATGGGACAAGGAATGGGAGATAAATGAGAAGGAATGGGAGATAAATGAGAAGGAATGGGACGAGGAATGGGAGATAAATGAGAAGGAATGGGAGATAAATGAGAAGGAATGGGACGAGGAATGGGAGATGAATGAGAAGGAATGGGACGAGGAATGGGAGATAAATGAGAAGGAATGGGAGATAAATGAGAAGGAATGGGACGAGGAATGGGAGATAAATGAGAAGGAATGGAACAAGGAATGGGAGATAAATGAGAAGGAATGGGACGAGGAATGGGAGATGAATGAGAAGGAATGGGAGATAAATGAGAAGGAATGGGACGAGGAATGGGAGATAAATGAGAAGGAATGGGACAAGGAATGGGAGATAAATGAGAAGGAATGGGAGATAAATGAGAAGGAATGGGACGAGGAATGGGAGATAAATGAGAAGGAATGGGACAAGGAATGGGAGATAAATGAGAAGGAAAGGGACAAGGAATGGGAGATAAATGAGAAGGAATGGGAGATAAATGAGACGGAAGGGACGAGGACAATGGGAGATAAATGAGAAGGAATGGGAGATAAATGAGAAGGAATGGGAGATGAATGAGAAGGAATGGGACGAGGAATGGGAGATAAATGAGAAGGAATGGGAGATAAATGAGAAGGAATGGGACGAGGAATGGGAGATAAATGAGAAGGAATGGGACAAGGAATGGGAGATAAATGAGAAGGAATGGGACGAGGAATGGGAGATAAATGAGAAGGAATGGGGATAAATGAGAGGAATGGGACGAGGAATGGAGATAAATGAGAAGGAATGGGACGAGGAATGGGAGATGAATGAGAAGGAATGGGACGAGAATGGGAGATGAATGAGAAGGAATGGGAGATAAATGAGAAGGAATGGGACGAGGAATGGGAGATGAATGAGAAGGAATGGGACGAGGAATGGGAGATCAATGGGAAGGAATGGGAGATAAATGAAAAGGAATGGGACGAGGAATGGGAGATGAATGAGAAGGAATGGGACGAGGAATGGGAGATCAATGGGAAGGAATGGGAGATAAATGAAAAGGAATGGGACGAGGAATGGGAGATGAATGAGAAGGAATGGGACGAGGAATGGGAGATCAATGGGAAGGAATGGGACGAGGAATGGGAGATCAATGGGAAGGAATGGGAGATAAATGAAAAGGAATGGGACGAGGAATGGGAGATGAATGAGAAGGAATGGGACGAGGAATGGGAGATGAATGAGAAGGAATGGGAGATAAATGAGAAGGAATGGGACGAGGAATGGGAGATGAATGAGAAGGAATGGGACGAGGAATGGGAGATCAATGGGAAGGAATGGGAGATAAATGAAAAGGAATGGGACGAGGAATGGGAGATGAATGAGAAGGAATGGGACGAGGAATGGGAGATCAATGGGAAGGAATGGGACGAGGAATGGGAGATCAATGGGAAGGAATGGGAGATAAATGAAAAGGAATGGGACGAGGAATGGGAGATAAATGAGAAGAAATGGGACGAGGAATGGGAGATAAATGGAAAGGAATGGGACGAGGAATGGGAGATAAATGAGAAGGAATGGGACAAGGAATGGGAGATAAATGAGAAGGAATGGGTGATAAATGAGAAGGAATGGGACGAGGAATGGGAGATGAATGAGAAGGAATGGGAGATAAATGAGAAGGAATGGGAGATGAATGAGAAGGAATGGGACAAGGAATGGGAGATAAATGAGAAGGAATGGGAGATGAATGAGAAGGAATGGGACGAGGAATGGGAGATGAATGAGAAGGAATGGGAGATAAATGAGAAGGAATGGGACGAGGAATGGGAGATGAATGAGAAGGAATGGGACGAGGAATGGGAGATCAATGGGAAGGAATGGGACGAGGAATGGGAGATCAATGGGAAGGAATGGGAGATAAATGAAAAGGAATGGGACGAGGAATGGGAGATAAATGAGAAGAAATGGGACGAGGAATGGGAGATAAATGGAAAGGAATGGGACGAGGAATGGGAGATAAATGAGAAGGAATGGGAGAGGAATGGGAGATGAATGAGAAGTAATGAGAGATGATAAGAAGGGTGGAGAGAGAGAAAGAGAGAGAGAGATAGTGAGGGTGGTGGGTTGAGGGAGATAGTGAGAGGGGATGTGAGAGATGCGTATGTAGAGTGAGAGGAGGAGGGGAGAGGTGGGCTGGCCACCCACCCAGCGAGCTCACCTGGCCTGGGTGGGTGGGTGGGTGGGTGGGTGGGTGGGGTGGGTTGAGCACCTGTACCCGCATGATAGGCGGCACGAGCCATCACCCCCCCCCAGCCCACCAACCCACTCCTACCCCCCCCCCCCCCTCTTCCCACCCGCCGCCACCGCCGCTTCTGTCGCCATAGCTCGTGCCGCTGCCTTGCCATCCTTCCATCTGCCGCCATCCTGCGTTCTGCCGCCATCCTGCCTTCTGCCGCCATCCTGCCTTCTGCCGCCATCCTGCCTTCTGCCGCCATCCTGCCATCTGCCGCCATCCTGCCATCTGCCGCCATCCTGCCTTCTGCCGCCACCCTGCCATCTGCCGCCATCCTGCCATCTGCCGCCAGCACCGTAAGAAAGAGGATTAGATTTAATTGGCGATCTATGTTAACTTCGAATTGGCGAACCATCTCACCTGCGGATTAAATTTGGCGACCCTTCTCATTGGGGATTGAATTAGCGAACCCTCGTACTGGCAAAGTGGATTGGCGAAGCAACGCATCTACAGAATAAATTGGCGAACCATTTCATCCACGGATTGGCGAATATCTTAATATTAGAATAAATTGGCGAACCAATTTAAGTAATCTAAGTAATTAAATTGGCGAGCTATCTTACAATAGGATTAGCTGTCTTCCCAGCTGTATAATTTGGCGAACGACCCGACCTGCTGAGTAAATTGGCGAGCTGCCTAACTAGCGAATTGATTTGACAAATTTTTCCTTTTTGATTAAATTGGCGGAGTCTCTCTCATGCTGACTAAATTGGCGGATTATCAGCTTATTCAGACAGGGCGAAATGCCTTAAGACTACGTGATAGATTCTGTCTTAAGAAAATATGATGAATTGACGAATTACTTGAAAGAAAATTGAAGAAATTGGTGAACTGGTTTTAACTGCTTGAAGTTAAATTAACAGACTTTAACAGAACTGTTTAAGATCGCATTAACAGACTTTAACAGACCTGTTTAAGATCGCATTAACAGACTTTAACAGACCTGTTTAAGATCGCATTAACAGACTTTAACAGACCTGTTTAAGATGGCAGAAGAAAAAGATATTGACTAACTGTTGTCACCGGATTAATTAAATTGGCGATCCGTAACCGGATTAAATTGGCGAACCGTAACCGGATTAAATTGGCGAACGGTAAGCGGATTAAATTGGCGAACGGTAACCGGATTGAATTGGCGAACCGTAACCGGATTACACTGGCGATCGTCGGATTAATGGCGACGTAGATTAAATGCCGAACGATAATTGCGAGCTTATCCCTGCGGTCTTCAGGATGGTGAAAGTGTGGATTAATATGACGCATTGATTTCACGACGGATTTGATTGGCGAATTATCCAAAGGAGATTCGATGTAATTTGACGGACTATTTCAAATTGGAAACCGAGTTGATGGTTGATATTGATGTATTATTTTGATGTGAGATAGATTGGTTTACTTTAGATATGGGATTACATTTGGATTACATTCAATAGCTATCATGAGCTTGGGGGATTACCGCTGGTGTGCTGTCTTGAACGTGGATTACCCTGGGGATTAGAAGGGTGGCTAATCCTGATTGGGCATACCAGAGCCGGGCGGATTACAGGGTTCGATCATCTTAAAAGAGGGCGGGTTACATTGATCGATTATCTTGATCAGGGCGGATTACATTGATCGATTATCTTGATCATGGCGGATTACATTGATCGATTATCTTGATCAGGGCGGATTGCATTGATCGATTATCTTGATCATGGCGGATTACATTGATCGATTATCTTGATCAGGGCGGATTGCATTGATCGATTATCTTGATCATGGCGGATTACATTGATCGATTATCTTGATCAGGGCGGATTACATTGATCGATTATCTTGATCATGGCGGATTACATTGATCGATTATCTTGATCAGGGCGGATTGCATTGATCGATTATCTTGATCATGGCGGATTACATTGATCGATTATCTTGATCAGGGCGGATTATATTGATCGACTATCTTGATCAGGGCGGATTACATTGATCGATTATCTTGATCAGGGCGGATTACATTGATCGATTATCTTGATCAGGGCGGATTACATTGATCGATTATCTTGATCAGAGCGGATTACATTGATCGATTATCGTGATCAGGGCGGATTACATTGATCGATTATCTTGATCAGGGCGGATTACATTGATCGATTATCTTGATCAGGGCGGATTACATTGATCGATTATCTTGATCAGAGCGGATTACATTGATCGATTATCTTGATCAGGGCGGATTACATTGATCGATTATCTTGATCATGGCGGATTACATTGATCGATTATCTTGATCAGGGCGGATTATATTGATCGACTATCTTGATCAGGGCGGATTACATTGATCGATTATCTTGATCATGGCGGATTACATTGATCGATTATCTTGATCATGGCGGATTACATTGATCGATTATCTTGATCAGGGCGGATTACGTTGATCGATTATCTTGATCATGGCGGATTACAATGATCGACTATCTTGATCAGGGCGGATTACATTGATCGACTATCTTGATCAGGGCGGATTACATTGATCGATTATCTTGATCAGGGTGGATTGCATTGATCGATTATCTTGATCAGGGCGGATTACATTGATCGATTATCTTGATCAGGGCGGATTACATTGAGCGATTATCTTGATCATGGCGGATTACGTTGATCGATTATCTTGATCATGGCGGATTACAATGATCGACTATCTTGATCAGGGCGGATTACATTGATCGACTATCTTAATCAGGGCGGATTACATTGATCGATTATCTTGATCAGGGCGGATTACATTGATCGATTATCTTGATCAGGGCGGATTACGATGATCGATTATCTTGATCAGGGCGGATTACATTGATCGACTATCTTGATCATGGCGGATTACATTGATCGATTATCTTGATCAGGGCGGATTACATTGATCGATTATCTTGATCATGGCGGATTACATTGATCGATTATCTTGATCATGGCGGATTACATTGATCGATTATCTTGATCATGGCGGATTACGTTGATCGATTATCTTGATCAGGGCGGATTACATTGATCGATTATCTTGATCATGGCGGATTACATTGATCGATTATCTTGATCAGGGCGGATTACATTGATCGACTATCTTGATCAGGGCGGATTACATTGATCGACTATCTTGATCATGGCGGATTACATTGATCGACTATCTTAATCAGGGCGGATTACATTGAACGGCTTCCGTTGTCGGGGTGGATTACAGTGAAGGAGTGACGGTCTTGTAAAAGTGTAAATTAGATTTACAGTCGTAGTCTTGACACGGTGGAATAAGCTGATTTACCGCTAACTGTGCGGGAGAGGTTTACAATATCATCAACTGAGAATTACATTTCAACCGCTTATTACATTGAATTATATTGGTGACTGATTATGAATTATATTGGTGGTTCATTATGAATTATATTGGTGACTGATTATGAATTATATTGGTGACTGATTATGAATTATATTGGTGACTGATTATGAATTATATTGGTGACTGATTATGAATTATATTGGTGACTGATTATGAATTATATTGGTGACTGATTATGAATTATATTGGTGACTGATTATGAATTATATTGGTGACTGATTATGAATTATATTGGTGACTGATTATGAATTATTTTCATTGATAAATGACGGCCCTTTTTTATTGCTGGAGCAAGCTTGGTGGGCGTGTTTGCATATTAATGCGATCTTTTGAGCTAATGAAGCTTTGTATTATCAAAGTTTAAGGGTACAGTCCCACGTAGGCATCATATACTGGGGATTTATACTAACGGGGTCGTGGTTGACAGAGATTCTGATTAAGAGAGGTCACTGATCATGAAGACCAGGTTAAAAGGGTCATGGTTCATGAAAGTTCGGGTTAACAGGGTCCAGGATGATGCAGATTTTGATTAAAAGGGTCCAGAATGATTATGATTCTTGTTAAAAGGGTCCAGGATGATAAAAATTCGAGTTAAAGAGGTTCTAAGTTATCAGTAATTTGTGGCAGACTTGTTACCATGGTCTACATTATCAACATCGCCGTAACGGGGGTTCTCCATATCGAAGGTTCAGGTTAACGTGGGTTCTGTTTAGCTGGGGTCCTGGATGGATATAGTAGGAAGGTTCTGGTTAGCGGGGTCTTGGATGATAAAGATGGAGGGAAGGTTCTGGTTAGCGGGGTCTTGGATGATAAAGATGGAGGGAAGGTTCTGGTTAGCGGGGTCTTGGATAATAAAGATGGAGGGAAGGTTCTGGTTAGCGGGGTCTTGGATAATAAAGATGGAGGGAAGGTTCTGGTTAGCGGGGTCATGGATGATAAAAGATGGAGGGAAGGTTCTGGTTAGCGGGGTCTTGGATGATGAAGATGGAGGGAAAGTTCTGGTTAGCGGGGTCTTGGATGATGAAGATGGAGGGAAGGTTCTGGTTAGCGGGGTCTTGGATAATAAAGATGGAGGGAAGGTTCTGGTTAGCGGGGTCTTGGATGATAAAGACGGAGGGAAGGTTCTGGTTAGCGGGGTCTTGGATAATAAAGATGGAGGGAAGGTTCTGGTTAGCGGGGTCTTGGATGATAAAGATGGAGGGAAGGTTCTGGTTAGCGGGGTCTTGGATGATAAAGACGGAGGGAAGGTTCTGGTTAGCGGGGCCTTGGATAATAAAGACGGAGGGAAGGTTCTAGTTACCGAGGTCTCAGATGACAGAGATGGGGTATAAATCAGCTGTTAGCTGGGTCGAGGATAATGAGGAACCTCGTTACTACGATCATGATGCGTTGTGGAGAGACTCTGGCTTAACGGGGTCGGGGGGGTCGTTCGGGATATCAGCATTTCGGTTTAAATCGGCGAGACTGCGAGCGTCGTGTGTGTGTACACCGTGGGATGCATAGGTCATGTAACCACTCCAGCTGTGGAATGACGTTGTTGATAACGAGACTGACTCTCTCTCTCTCTCTGTCTCTGTCTCTCTCTCTCTCTCTCTCTCTCTCTCTCTCTCTCTCTCTCTCTCTCTCTCTCTCTCTCTCTCTCTCTCTCCTGTATTATAACATCACGCGGCCACACGAGAGACTCGGCACCCACACGCCATCACATTACCGTCTCACTCAGGCCATCATCACGCATGCGCACACGAGACACACTTCTAAACAATACACGTACAGTACATGTACGTTTCCACTGAACACACACACACACACACACACACACACACACACACACACACACACACACACACACACATCGATCTATCTATCATAAGCAGACATGTATAAAAATCTACACAAAAAAAAGGTTTAAAATATTCATCTCGCTACGTATCTCTTTAGAGAGAGAGAGAGAGAGAGAGAGGGGGGGGGGGAGGAAGAAGCCAGGAAGGGAGATAGATAGATAGATAGATAGATAGATAGATAGAGAGAGAGAGAGAGAGAGAGAGAGAGAGAGAGAGAGAGCAGGAGACAGTAGCAACGAAGGTTAAGTGTCCTTGTAATAGATAACACAAGGTGGCGGCCGGGTGACTCAGGCTGGTGGGAAAAGTGACACTTGAATGGTTAACAAATGGCTCTTGAAGTGGTAACAAGGGGCACTTGAAGTGGTAACGACCTGCCCTCCAGATAATGACAGGACGACCTTGTTAGCGCGGTCGAAGGCTTGTCTACCCCAAGCGATGTGGTCGGTGGGCGACCGTCTCTTGTTTTGGTTGTTTCGCGCCACGATGCGATGTTGTCTTTTTTTTTCCCGCGCGTTTTTTTTTTTTCGCGGTCTTGTATGGCACGTTTTCGGTGGTTCTCTATTGTGTTTGAGAATGTTATGTCCCGCACTTATTTATTTATTGTTAATATTTTTATTTCATTATTTAACTGTGCGTTAAATGAAAGAAGTATTTTCGATCCTTGCGCATGGCGGCGAATGGGAGAGAGGCCACTTCTGGTTTGGCGTCGCCCGCGCGCATTTTGCTGTGCCATTTTCTTTTCACGTACGCTGTGTTATCGCCAGCCGAATGCTTTCGCTTATTCTTCTTCCTCTCAGGTTACGCTCGCGCGCGCGCGCTCGGTCAGTGGGAGATACGGTGTGTGTGTGTGTGTGTGTGTGTGTGTGTGTGTGTGTGTGTGTGTGTGGTTTCATGCACGTTTGGTGCGAAATGAAGTGTTGTTGGTGGGATGTTTCCCGCCTTACTGGACACCGATGCAATTTTCCAATCCCACTCCCAAGTGTGGCCACGCCATATTTTTTTTTTATTCATTTTTTTTTTATATTTGTGATTCACCCGCGCCTTCGGGCGTTTTCTTTTCCCTAGCGTGATTTTCTTTTGCGTTTCGTCCGATGCGATTTTGTTCATACGGTCGTGTTGTGTGAGTCTTTGTCATTTGTAGATCGCAAATTGTTCGTAGAAATGGTGACTTGAAAGACGATGGAAGGTATTAATTAACTCCTGAAAGCACATGGCTAACGACCCTTGGGTACAGTGACCTAGGTCTCTGACCTGACCCTTATGTAAGGTCAGAACCGCCCCCCCCCCCCGGGTGCCACTTAGGGGCAAGAGGTGTGTGATGCAGGACGATATGGTAGTAAATACTATGATATGTAATGGTGGTCTTGAGTCCAGGTGGGTCGCGGGAGACCACATCCCATTTTCTTTCCAGTGCTGAGGCGTCGGTATAACTCGTTTTCGTGACGTGATGCATCTGTGGGTCAGGTCAAGCTGGGTTTATGGTAGAGGTATAAACGAGAGAGGGGTCAATTCGAGAAAGTTCAGCAATTAGATTGGCTCAAGTAATTTCGGGGGCTGGGATTTAAAGTAACCCTAAATTTTAAGTTCGGGATTTAGGTTGTCCCATATTTTAACGTTGGGGTCAGGCATGAGTTCGGCTCCCACACTTTTAATTAAGTTTGGTCACTAGGACATATTACAGAGGCCTTAATTTGTGTGTAGGTAATTAGGTCAGTTCATAGTGACGCATCTGTCGAATGGCCCTAAAATTTGTAGCCATGGCGTACAGTGGAATGTGTTTTAAAAAAAAATCTTTAATTAAACCACGAGCCTAACTCCATGATGGCTGCCGCCACACCAGAACAAATTACAGGTTACATTACTGCCGGGACCCGCGTCCTCCTAACTTGTTACCACCTCGTTGTGGCCTAACTTATGACACCTTAAAACTACCCTTCTCCCCCCTTAACTACGAGAGGTTTACGGCCTCCCTGCCGTGTGGCTGTGACGTTTTTTTACGCGAGCGAGGCCGGCGGCGTTAATCCGTGCGTTAGTTTAAAGGGTGGCGGCGGGGCGGGCGGCCCGGGCTGGCGGGCGACTGCGGAACCTCGCGCCTGCGCGGCCGTTATGGATGCCCGGGACACGATAATCCCCGGTGCGGAGTCGCCGCGTGTAATTATTCCCATTAGCTGTCTAAATGGGCTGTTCCCTCCCTCCCTCCTTCCTCCCCACCAACCCGGGGAGGTGGAGGTGGTGTACAAGAGGTAGATGACTTATTTATTTATTAGCGGAGAGGGTAAACATCTGGTCGTGAATTGTTGCTTGGTGATGCGATGGCGTTTTAAGAAGAGAAATGAAGTTGTTGTTTTTTGAGCTGGCGCCGCGTCGCTCTCTCTCTCTCTCTCTCTCTCTCTCTCTCTCTCTCTCTCTCTCTCTCTCTCTCTCTCTCTCTGTGTGGTAGCCATGAGCAGGTGAAGTAGTGTGGTGCGTGTCCTCTCACGCGAGAAATTGGCCACATTATCGCTCACCACGGCTGGTTGACCTCCCCTTATGATGGGAGGGGGGGGGGGGGATTAAGAGATTTTTAGGGATATATGGAATTTTAAGGAGTGGATTGTGGTTCTTAAGGTAATAGAATGGGATGCGCGGAGTTAATGGGGGAGAGCAGAGAGGGATTTATGGACTTTGAACGAGGATTATTTTTTTTGGAATTTGAGAATTTTTAAGATTATCTTTTAAGGACTTAAGGATGATTTTAGGGATGTTGTTGTGGATTCTGTTAAGGATTCATAGGTAATAGAGACATTATTGAATTTAAAGTATTGTATTAATACATCTTATTTTTTTTCTATTGTAACTTGCTACTAACAGTGCCATGATCTATCCCCCTTACCCATGTTCTAACCCCCCCATGTTCTATGATCTACCCCTACCTTTATTCTACCCCCCCTGTTATAGTCTACCCTCTACCCATAGTCTACCCCCCCTATTGCTATAATCTACCCCCCTCCCCATAGTCTAACCCCTCTCTTGTGCTATACTGTATCCTCCCCATGGCTCCACCGGACATTCCTATGCCTATAGTACCCCACAATATATAATTTCCCCATCCCCCCCTTGTGTATATAATCTCCCCCCCCCATATATGATTCCCCAGCCTGGGGGGTAATAGTTCCTCACTGTGCTATAATCCCCCCCCCCTCACTTCCCCCCTATTATTGTTTTTTTTACGCAATGGAGATGAAGATCTTAGTGTAGGTTCAGGTGTGAGGGGCCTAAGAGAGGGAGGGGGGGTCTTAATAATAGGGGAAGGGGCGGTGGGTAGGAAAGGGGGCGTTTGGGTGGTGATAACAGGGGAAGGGGAGGCTGGGGAAGGCTGTGGGTGCTAATAAGGGAGGAGGGGATGATGGTATGTGCAGGGGTTTGTTGACATACGCGCCCTCCAGGTGTCGTGTGTTCGTACGTGTTCATCGGTAAGGTCAAAGGTCAAGAGCAGGTTTAAGGGTCAGGCGTTAAGCACGTTTACAGGTCTTGGACCAGGGCAGAGGTCAGGTCAGGTCGTGAGAGTCAGGGGTGTTAAAGGTCAAAGTTCAGGCAGCAGGTTTCAGGACACAGGTCAGCAGGTCATACGTCACAGGTCAGCAGGTCATACGTCACACACACACTGGTCAAAGCACTGGCTGTTGGCGGGGTGGGGGGGGAGGGGAGGGGGGGGGGTGATGGCGGAGTGTTTTATCGGTTCACGTGATGGTCAGGTGTTGCCCCCCCCCCCCCAAGGTATCATGGCCAAGGCCGCTGGCCAGGCTTGACGGGCCAAGGTTACACAGGCCAGGAGGATTTTTTTGGCCCAGCGCTATCCCTCACCCTCCACCCAGGTCACACACACACACACACACACACACACACACACACACACACACAGATTTTTCCAGCTTTTGCATAATGGTAAACACTGCTTAGTGATGAGGTCGTGTTGGTGGGGCGTGTGTGGGCTGAGGGTATCATCGCCCCCCCCCCCCCCCGCCCCCGCCCACCGCCCCGCCCCTCCCTCCCTCCTCACCTTCCTCCAGCCCCCTCCTCTCCTCCCCCACCTCCTCCTCCCCGCCAGTCAGCGAGCAATGAGGCAGGGCCCTGAATATGTTTGTATATCACCGGCTCCTTATCCCTCCATCTTGGTCTCCTTAAATCACTGCAGGGAGGGATGGAGGTTTGGGGGTTGGGGTGTGGGGGGTTGGAGTGGGGGGGAGTGGCTGAGATTGGTGGTGTCTGCGGCGGCTGCGGCGGCGGTGCCGCAACCGCCGCACTCCCCTGCATGTGTAATCCACATATAATCAGTGGGTTATGGGGGGGGTGAAGGGGTGGGGGCTTTGGTGAGTATATCATCACCCTTTTAACCACATCCTCCTCCTCCTCCTCCTTGGTCCTTAGGCTCTCCCCTTCAAGGGGCAGTAGACCTCTCTCTCTCTCTCTCTCTCTCTCTCTCTCTCTCTCTCTCTCTCTCTCTCTCTCTCCCCTACAATCTTAGGCCGGAGGATCGCTCCAGCATCGTCTGGACCTCTCCTCCCCGAACTCGTCCCCCTCCTTCCTCGGGCGCAACACGACCACTGAGATTAACCCATTACCGGGGCTTCTAGCGTGTCGGACCCTTGTCGGACCCCTGTCGCACCCTTGTCGGACCCCTGCCACCGGGGCTCTCACCAACGCCTATATGGCACCGCCAGGGGTATATATGTGTG